>NW_025534909.1:0-138617 GCF_020615455.1 Coregonus clupeaformis
AACTCAATGAAACACAACTACTACATTCATGAGATTAAGGTTAAAATCAAGAAATACACATTCCACTAATCTATTTTATTATTTACATTTTTAAATATCAAAATCATATAATGACCATCTGACGGTTCATACAGTACTTGTATTCTATCAATCCAAATTATTAATAAAAATAGTAAATTGATTTTAGACATTCTTGAGAGGAAACTAAAACAAAAGTAAAAGCCTATTTTTCATATAAACATGATTTCATTAATAAAAATAAACATAAAAAACACAAGTCAGAACACAGTAGTTTCCATCCATCTTTAGCTTGAAAACTAGAACACAAATGAAGTCAATGAAACACAATAACTAACTTAAAGAGATTTCAAGGTTAAAATCAAGAAATACACATTGGATTCATCAATTTAATCATTTACATGTTTTAAATATCCAAATCATATAATGAACATCTGAGGGTTCATACAGTACTTGTATTCCATCAATCCAAATTAAACTTTTTTAAAATTGTAATTTGATTTTAAACATGATCATGTCTCGAGAGGAAAAAATCCAAACAAAAGTAAGCCTATTTCTGAGTAGGATTTCATATTTTTTACATTTTAGTCATTTTGGCAGATGCTCTTATCCAGAGCCTTACAGTTAGTGAGTCAATACATTTTCATACTTGCCCCCGTGGGAAAGGAACCCACAACCCTGGCGTTGCAAGCGCCATAATCTACCAACTGAGCTACAGGGGACAATATCATAAACAATGTGATTTCATTTAAAAATAAATAAATAAGTCAGAACACAGCCTCTCTATTCTGTCATGTGATTTAAGGTCCTCTGTCCAGGAAAGTATGTTAAGATTTCTCTCCAGAGTGTATTCTCTTCTTATGGTTGTTCAGGCTCCCTAACTGGGTAAAACTCTTTTCACACTGGGCGCAGTGGTAAGGCTTTTCTCCAGAGTGTATTCTCTTATGTTTGTTCAGGCTCCCTAACTGGGTAAAACCCTTTCCACAATGGGAGCAATGGTGTGGTTTATCCCCCGTGTGTGTCCTCTCATGTGATTTTAGTTCCTGTGATCGTGAAAATCTTTTTCCACACTGGGAACATTGGAAAGGCTTTTCGCCTGTGTGTTTCATCTCATGCTTTTTTAGGTTCCCTAACTGGGTAAAATCCTTTCCACACAGGGCACAATGGTGTGGTTTCTCCCCTGTGTGCGTCCTCTCATGTGATTTTAGGTGCTGTAAACCTGAAAATCTATTTCAACACTGGGAACATTGGAAAGGCTTTTCTCCTGTGTGTATTCCTTTATGCTTTTTCAGGCTCCCTAACTGGGTAAATCTCTTTCCACACTGGGAGCAGTGGTGTGGTTTCTCTCCAGTGTGTGTCCTACCATGTGATTTTAGGTGCTCTGATCGTGAAAATCTCTTACCACACTGGGAACATTGGAAAGGCTTTTCTCCTGTGTGTATTCCTTTATGCTTTTTCAGGTTCCCTAACAGGGTAAATCTCTTTCCACACTGGGAACATTGGAAAGGCTTTTCTTCTGTGTGTATTATTTTATGGTTGTTCAGGTTCCCTAACTGGGTAAACGCTTTCCACACTGGGCGCAGTGGTAAGGCTTTTCTCCAGAGTGTATTCTCTTATGTTTGTTCAGGTTCCCTAATTGGGTAAAACCCTTTCCACAATGGGAGCAGTGGTGTGGTTTATCCCCCGTGTGTGTCCTCTCATGTGATTTTAGTTCCTGTGATCGTGAAAATCTTTTTCCACACTGGGAACATTGGAAAGGCTTTTCGCCTGTGTGTTTCATCTCATGCTTTTTTAGGTTCCCTAACTGGGTAAAATCCTTTCCACACAGGGCACAATGGTGTGGTTTCTCCCCTGTGTGCGTCCTCTCATGTGATTTTAGGTGCTGTAAACCTGAAAATCTCTTTCCACACTGGGAACATTGGAAAGGCTTTTCTCCTGTGTGTATTCCTTTATGCTTTTTCAGGTTCCCTAACTGGGTAAATCTCTTTCCACACTGAGAACATTGGAAAGGCTTTTCTCCTGTGTGTATTCCTTTATGCTTTTTCAGGTTCCCTAACAGGGTAAATCTCTTTCCACACTGGGAGCAGGGGTGTGGTTTCTCCCATGTGTGTGTCCCCTCATGCTGTATAAGCTTCCATAACCACTTAAAACTCAAACTACACTGGGAGCAGTGGTGTCGTCTCACTGGTTTGGCTGTCTCTGGGTCTGGTTCCCCGAAGAACTCTTCTTGCGTCTGTCAGAATGAGAGTCTGGTCGCTCTCCTGCCAAAGACAGAGTATTTAGTTAAACAGAGAGATATCTAAATGAAATCTCCTGCTCTTCTTCCTATGAAGTTTAATCCAGACTAGATCCCTCATTATAAAACCGTAAATGTGGATCCTGGATGCTGATTGGTTGATAGTCATGATTCATGGGTAATCCCTGTAAAATGGGTCTAGAATGGTACATAAGGGGTTAAGTTAAGATGGGGCTAGGAATGGTACATAAGGGGGTTAGTATAAGATGGGTCTAGAATGGTACATAAGGGGGTTAATTTAAGATGGGTCTAGAATGGTACATAAGGGGTTAAGTTAAGATGGGTCTAGAATGGTACATAAGGGGTTAAGAGTTAAGATGGGTCTAGAATGGTACATAAGGGGTTAAGTTAAGATTGGTCTAGAATGGTACATAAGGGGTTAAGTTAAGATGGGGCTAGAATGGTACATAAGGGGTTAAGTTAAGATGGGGCTAGAATGGTACATAAGGGGTTAAGATAAGATGGGGCTAGAATGGTACATAAGGGGTTAAGTTAAGATGGGGCTAGAATGGTACATAAGGGGTTAAGATAAGATGGGGCTAGAATGGTACATAAGGGGTTAAGTTAAGATGGGGCTAGAATGGTACATAAGGGCTTAAGTTAAGATGGGGCTAGAATGGTACATAAGGGCTTAAGTTAAGATGGGTCTAGAATGGTACATAAGGGGTTAAGTTAAGATGGGGCTAGAATGGTACATAAGGGGTTAAGTTAAGGTGGGGCTAGAATGGTACATAAGGGGTTAATTTAAGATGGGGCTAGAATGGTACATAAGGGGTTAATTTAAGATGGGGCTAGAATGGTACATAAGGGGTTTAGATGGGGCTAGAATGGTACATAAGGGGTTGGGTTAAGATGGTGCTAGAATGGTACATAAGGGGTTAAGTTAAGATGGTGCTAGAATGGTACATAATGGGTTGGTTAAGGTGGGGCTAGAATGGTACATAAGGGGTTAATTTAAGATGGGGCTAGAATGGTACATAAGGGGTTAAGTTAAGATGGGTCTAGAATGGTACATAAGGGGTTAAGTTAAGATGGGGGCTAGAATGGTACATAAGGGGGTTAAGTTAAGATGGGGATAGAATGGTACATAAGGGGTTAAGTTAAGATGGGGCTAGAATGGTACATAAGGGGTTAAGTTAAGATGGGGCTAGAATGGTACATAAGGGGTTAGGTTAAGATGGGTCTAGAATGGTACATAAGGGGTTAAGTTAAGATGGGGCTAGAATGGTACATAAGGGGTTAAGTTAGGATGGGTCTAGAATGGTACATAAGGGGTTAAGTTAAGATGGGGCTAGAATGGTACATAAGGGGTTAAGATAAGATGGGGCTAGAATGGTACATAAGGGGTTAAGTTAAGATGGGGCTAGAATGGTACATAAGGGCTTAAGTTAAGATGGGGCTAGAATGGTACATAAGGGCTTAAGTTAAGATGGGTCTAGAATGGTACATAAGGGGTTAAGTTAAGATGGGGCTAGAATGGTACATAAGGGGTTAAGTTAAGGTGGGGCTAGAATGGTACATAAGGGGTTAATTTAAGATGGGGCTAGAATGGTACATAAGGGGTTAATTTAAGATGGGGCTAGAATGGTACATAAGGGGTTTAGATGGGGCTAGAATGGTACATAAGGGGTTAAGTTAAGATGGTGCTAGAATGGTACATAAGGGGTTAAGTTAAGATGGTGCTAGAATGGTACATAATGGGTTAAGTTAAGGTGGGGCTAGAATGGTACATAAGGGGTTAATTTAAGATGGGGATAGAATGGTACATAAGGGGTTAAGTTAAGATGGGTCTAGAATGGTACATAAGGGGTTAAGTTAAGATGGGGCTAGAATGGTACATAAGGGGTTAAGTTAAGATGGGGCTAGAATGGTACATAAGGGGTTAAGTTAAGATGGGGCTAGAATGGTACATAATGGGTTAAGTTAAGATGGGGCTAGAATGGTACATAAGGGGTTAAGTTAAGATGGGTCTAGAATGGTACATAAGGGGTTAAGTTAAGATGGGGCTAGAATGGTACATAAGGGGTTAAGTTAGGATGGGTCTAGAATGGTACATAAGGGGTTAAGTTAAGATGGGGCTAGAATGGTACATAAGGGGGTTAAGTTAAGATGGGGCTAGAATGGTACATAAGGGGTTAAGTTAAGATGGGGCTAGAATGGTACATAAGGGGTTAAGTTAAGATGGGTCTTCAGTTGAACAGTGATTAGAACAGGTGATAGATCCAGTGATGTATTTGATCATGTGATCCAGCACCAGCCAAGCGAGCCTCCCTGTTTACCGTGAATGAAGTGAGTTGGGAACAACAATGTAAATTGTCTTAGAAGTCAATTTCACATAAAAACGTTATTTACATTGTAGTCACTGGCCCCCCGTGGGAATCGAACCCACAAGCCTGGCGTTGCAAACGCCATGCTCTACCAACTGAGCTATGTCTGAACTCAGAATAAAATATGCTTCACAAAAATAACATGCTCGCTGTGGTAGAGGTTTTATTTTGAAAAGGCAATTTTCTGCATTTATCAGAGTGCCATCAGGCAGATGTGTCCACGTAAACAGGATTACTAGAAACATTTTTGTATCAGAAAGAAAATGTATTAGTAGATATTTTGGTTGGTTTATTGTTGAATATACAGGTATTGAACGTGTCTAGAATAATATGGTTTATTGTTGAATATACAGGTATTGAACGTGTCTAGAATAATATGGTTTATTGTTGAATATACAGGTATTGGACGTGTCTAGAATAATATGGTTTATTGTTGAATATACAGGTATTGGACGTGTCTAGAATAATATGGTTTATTGTTGAATATACAGGTATTGAACGTGTCCAGAATAATATGGTTTATTGTTGAATATACAGGTATTGAACGTGTCTAGAAT
Source organism: Coregonus clupeaformis (assembly GCF_020615455.1). Taxonomy (NCBI): domain Eukaryota; kingdom Metazoa; phylum Chordata; class Actinopteri; order Salmoniformes; family Salmonidae; genus Coregonus; species Coregonus clupeaformis. Next base: position 5,199 of record NW_025534909.1, read on the forward strand.
AATATGGTTTATTGTTGAATATACAGGTATTGGACGTGTCTAGAATATAAATGCTTATTGTGTATAACGTTGGATGGAAACTGTTTATTTGTATACGGAATGTCCCTTTATTTGTCATGACTGATTTCAAAAATTGTTATATTTTCATAATATTTGTACCTTTATACCATCAATATCAATGGCGGAGACGCATAGAGATGGCAGCCCTCTGCACTTACCACTAATTCCCTTTTTTTGCTAAGTTGGCCGTATTGTACATTCCTCCACGTTACTCCTTTTTAGTGTCGTCATTAACAACTTTAGCTTCAAGACGCCCCAAAAATAAAGAAATAAAAAAGTTTATTGTGCTGATTTATTGGCACATTGAATTGTAGTTTACAAACTCAGTGGAAAAAAATAATGACGTCATATCTGAATTCTGCCATCTTTATGTTTGCCATTGGAATCTGTCAATGCTTACCTGGATACATGCTTGCTTTACCATTAAACAGTCAAGGAACTGTGTGACAAACCCTTGACATTTTGAGTATAATACATTGAAATGTTTGTTTTTTTGGAGACTTCAGAAATACGATGAAACAGTCCACGTGTTTAATTTCATTAGATATAATTCCCCAGAATCTAAATAGTTCCAGAATCTGAATAGTTCCAGAATCTGAATAGTTCCAGAATCTAAATAGTTCCAGAATCTGTATAGTTCCAGAATGTGAATAGTTCCAGAATGTGAATAGTTCCAGAATCTGAATAGTTCCATAATCTAAAAAGTTCCATAATCTAAAAAGTTCCATAATCTAAATAGTTCCAGAATCTGAATAGTTCCAGAATCTGAATAGTTCCAGAATCTAAATAGTTCCAGAATCTAAAAAGTTCCAGAATCTGAATAGTTCCAGAATCTGAATAGTTCCAGAATCTGTATAGTTCCAGAATCTGTATAGTTCCAGAATCGGAATAGTTCCAGAATCTAAATAGTTCCAGAATCTGAATAGTTCCAGAATCTGAATAGTTCCAGAATCTAAATAGTTCCAGAATCTGTATAGTTCCAGAATCGGAATAGTTCCAGAATCTGTATAGTTCCAGAATCTGTATAGTTCCAGAATCTGTATAGTTCCAGAATCTGAATAGTTCCAGAATCTAAATAGTTCCAGAATCTGAATAGTTCCAGAATCTAAATAGTTCCAGAATCTAAATAGTTCCAGAATCTGAATAGTTCCAGAATCTGAATAGTTCCAGAATCTGTATAGTTCCAGAATCTGTATAGTTCCAGAATCGGAATAGTTCCAGAATCTAAATAGTTCCAGAATCGGAATAGTTCCAGAATCTAAATAGTTCCAGAATCTAAATAGTTCCAGAATCTAAATAGTTCCAGAATCTGAATAGTTCCAGAATCTGTATAGTTCCAGAATCTGTATAGTTCCTGAATCTAAATAGTTCCAGAATCTGAATAGTTCCAGAATCTAAATAGTTCCAGAATCTGTTTAGTGAATAGTTCCAGAATCAGTATAGTTCCAGAATCTGTATAGTTCCAGAATCTAAATAGTTCCAGAATCTGTATAGTCCCAGAATCTGTATAGTTCCAGAATGTGAATAGTTCCAGAATCTGTATAGTCCCAGAATCTAAATAGTTCCAGAATCTGAATAGTTCCAGAATCTGAATAGTTCCAGAATCTGTATAGTTCCAGAATCTGTATAGTTCCAGAATCTGTATAGTTCCATAATCTGAATAGTTCCATAATCTAAAAAGTTCCATAATCTAAAAAGTTCCATAATCTAAATAGTTCCAGAATCTGAATAGTTCCAGAATCTGAATAGTTCCAGAATCTAAATAGTTCCAGAATCTAAAAAGTTCCAGAATCTGAATAGTTCCAGAATCTGAATAGTTCCAGAATCTGTATAGTTCCAGAATCTGTATAGTTCCAGAATCGGAATAGTTCCAGAATCTAAATAGTTCCAGAATCGGAATAGTTCCAGAATCTAAATAGTTCCAGAATCTGAATAGTTCCAGAATCTGAATAGTTCCAGAATCTGTATAGTTCCAGAATCTGTATAGTTTCTGAATCTAAATAGTTCCAGAATCTGAATAGTTCCAGAATCTAAATAGTTCCAGAATCTGTATAGTTCCAGAATCTGAATAGTTCCAGAATCTGTATAGTTCCAGAATCTGTATAGTTCCAGAATCTAAATAGTTCCAGAATCTGTATAGTTCCAGAATCTGTATAGTTCCAGAATGTGAATAGTTCCAGAATCTAAATAGTTCCAGAATCTGAATAGTTCCAGAATCTGAATAGTTCCAGAATCTGTATAGTTCCAGAATCTGAATAGTTCCAGAATGTGAATAGTTGCAGAATGTGAATAGTTCCAGAATCTGAATAGTTCCAGAATCTAAAAAGTTCCATAATCTAAAAAGTTCCATAATCTGTATAGTTCCATAATCTGAATAGTTCCATAATCTAAAAAGTTCCATAATCTAAAAAGTTCCATAATCTAAATAGTTCCAGAATCTGAATAGTTCCAGAATCTGAATAGTTCCAGAATCTGAATAGTTCCAGAATCTGAATAGTTCCAGAATCTGAATAGTTCCAGAATCTAAATAGTTCCAGAATCTGTATAGTTCCAGAATCTGAATAGCTCCAGAATCTGTATAGTTCCAGAATCCAAATAGTTCCAGAATCCGAATAGTTCCAGAATCTGAATAGTTCCAGAATCTCTATAGTTCCAGAATCTCTATAGTTCCAGAATCTCTATAGTTCCAGAATCTGAATAGCTCCAGAATCTGTATAGTTCCAGAATCCAAATAGTTCCAGAATCCGAATAGTTCCAGAATCTGAATAGTTCCAGAATCTGTATAGTTCCAGAATCTGTATAGTTCCAGAATCTGAATAGTTCCAGAATGTGAATAGTTCCAGAATCTGAATAGTTCCAGAATCTAAATAGTTCCAGAATCTGTATAGTTCCAGAATCTGAATAGTTCCAGAATCTAAAAAGTTCCAGAATCTAAAAAGTTCCATAATCTAAATAGTTCCAGAATCTGAATAGTTCCAGAATCTGAATAGTTCCAGAATCTGAATAGTTCCAGAATCTAAATAGTTCCAGAATCTGAATAGTTCCAGAATCTAAATAGTTCCAGAATCTGTATAGTTCCAGAATCTGTATAGTTCCAGAATCTGTATAGTTCCAGAATCTGAATAGCTCCAGAATCTGTATAGTTCCAGAATCTGAATAGTTCCAGAATCTGAATAGTTCCAGAATCTGTATAGTTTCAGAATCTGTATAGTTCCAGAATCTGAATAGTTCATGAATCTAAATAGTTCCAGAATCTGTATAGTTCCAGAATCTGAATAGTTCCAGAATCTGAATAGTTCCAGAATCTGTATAGTTCCAGAATCTAAATAGTTCCAGAATCAGTATAGTTCCAGAATCTAAATAGTTCCAGAATCTGTACAGTTCCAGAATCTGAATAGTTCCAGAATCTAAACAGTTCCAGAATCTGTATAGTTCCAGAATCTGAATAGTTCCAGAATCTGTATAGTTCCAGATTCTGTATAGTTCCAGAATCTAAATAGTTCCAGAATCTAAATAGTTCCAGAATCTAAATAGTTCCAGAATCTAAATAGTTCCAGAATCTAAATAGTTCCAGAATCTGAATAGTTCCATAATCTAAATAGTTCCTGAATCTGAATAGTTCCAGAATCTGAATAGTTCCAGAATCTGAATAGTTCCAGTATCTGTATAGTTCCAGAATCTAAATAGTTCCAGAATCTAAATAGTTCCAGAATCTGAATAGTTCCAGAATCTGTATAGTTCCAGAATCTGTATAGTTCCAGAATCTGAATAGCTCCAGAATCTGAATAGCTCCAGAATCTGAATAGTTCCAGAATCTGAATAGTTCCAGAATCTGAATAGCTCCAGAATCTGAATAGTTCCAGAATCTGTATATTTCCAGAATCTGTATAGTTCCAGAATCTGTATAGTTCCAGAATCTGAATAGTTCCAGAATCTGAATAGTTCCAGAAGCTGTATAGTTCCAGAATCTGTATAGTTCCAGAATCGAAATAGTTCCAGAATCTGAATAGTTCCAGAATCTGAATAGTTCCAGAATCTGAATAGCTCCAGAATCTGAATAGTTCCAGAATCTGTATATTTCCAGAATCTGTATAGTTCCAGAATCTGTATAGTTCCAGAATCTGAATAGTTCCAGAATCTGAATAGTTCCAGAAGCTGTATAGTTCCAGAATCTGTATAGTTCCAGAATCGAAATAGTTCCAGAATCTGAATAGCTCCAGAATCCGAATAGTTCCAGAATCCGAATAGTTCCAGAATCTGAATAGTTCCATTCCTGATATTACTGCCAGTGTTTTATAATGGTTTCCCACCATGATATTGTGATATGTATTCCTGTCAGTCATTAACTTTGTATCTGTTGATTTGTGAATGCTGTACATGCTAGCTAGTGGCTGTACTTTTCTCTCTACATGTCGTCATGGCTATTCATGTCCCCTTTTATTGTTCATTTGTACTTTACAGAGGAGTTGGTGCTAAAGGTCTGCATAGGTCTAACAGACCCGGAATTCCAAGATCCGACCCGGGATCCGGGTCCTAAATTCTGACTTTTGTCTTGGATCTGATATAATTGCCACGAGTCTGGTGTATGTGCAATTAAAATGTATTTACCGACTGGACCCCTCCTGATGACCGCGTGGAGCTTGTTATCTATGTCAGACCATTGCAACACCATAAAACGTATAGCTTATGTCCAGCTGAAACCGACTGCTCACGTCACGTGCGCCTGCTGCTGAGGAGAGAGAGGGAGCGAGTGAACGGAGCCTTGGCCTAGGTTACTGTTCATTGCGAAGATGGAGGCCTTTTTCATTTAACTAAACGACAGTTAGAGGAGGAGTGAAAAGAAGTCTACAAGGGGAATGTTTTATTTTTTGTATTATTATTTTTTTAGTCATTTAGTAGACACTCTTATCCAGAGCGACTTACAGGAGCAATTAGGGTTAAGTGCCTTGCTCAAGGGCACATCGACAGATTTTTCAATTCTTAGAAATGTTTTAGCTGATTATAGATGAGAAAACTTTGTTCAACTCGCTATTCAGGTTTGATGCAATTTCTCAAATTCGTATTATTTATTTTCGTATTTATGATTAGTTTTATTATTATTATTGTTATTGTAGGTCTATTTAAGAATCTAAACCAGTTCTTTATGTATGTTTTGTTTCATTTTGTAGAAATTATTTCGTCTTTTGGACCCGTGAATATCTCTCTATTTTTAAAAAATATATACTGTATGTTTTTGAAAGATTGTCTTTTTCTTACTACAACGACATACTTAGACAAAGACAATTGACAACTAAACATTTACTACAAACATTGACATTCCACCTGCTCAGACCCACATGTTCCCACCATATCCACCCATCCTGTTTGTCTCACAATCTGATTTTATCTCCTTCCTCATCCTTTGAATATCTCCAGTGCTTGTAATATTTTATGCCATATGGCTTCAAATTGAACAATTCTTTTTCTCTCTGTAGCCCACATTTTGTCCAATATTTAGATAATAATGCATTTGATTCATCCACTGTCCTAACGATGGTGGGTCATTTGATTCATCCACTGTCTTAACGATGGAGGGTCATTTGATTCATCCACCGTCTTAACGATGGAGGGTCATTTGACTCATCCACCGTCTTTACGATGGAGGGTCATTTGATTCATCCACCGTCTTAATGATGGAGGGTCATTTGATTCATCCACCGTCTTAATGATGGAGGGTCATTTGATTCATCCACCGTCTTAACGATGGAGGGTCATTTGATTCATCCACCTTCTTAACGATGGAGGGTCATTTGATTCATCCACCGTCTTAACGATGGAGGGTCATTTGACTCATCCACCGTCTTAACGATGGAGGGTCATTTGATTCATCCACTGTCTTAACGATGGAGGGTCATTTGATTCATCCACTGTCTTAACGATGGAGATATAAGAAAACTCAGGAAATATTTTTTGACATATTTAACCCCTTACTTCCAACATAGGCAGATGTGGTGGATTAAGACTCAGCCCATGCTGCGTCTCAATATCTCTAGCTTCAACTGACGGATTTTGATGGAGATTATTTTTCATTATGTTACTTAGATGCGTCAATAAACTCTTAAGGATTTTAAATAACCTGTAGTAATTATTTTTTTATAAATTTTATCCAGATCAAAATGATCCTTCTTTGTCTTGATTCTGTCCACTTCATCATTTGAAGTCACACACAAGTTGTTTTATGCTTTTATGTGATATCAAGCACAGACACTGAGTAAAGCACTACAGAAAGAGATATTCAGATGTTTACAAAGGTAGTGAAATATATAATGTGAAGCATTTGATCCATTAACGTTTTGTTGGCCGCCCCCCACTCTTTGTAGATTTAACAATTCCTACAAAACAACATATTAAAGTTTAGACCTTTATTAGAATGGCCCATTAAAACCACACATCGGTTCAACAACTGCAGAGTTTGTGCTCCTGTTTTTAAGATATTACTCACTGTTGTTAATCAGATCTCCAGTCTCTTCTTCTTCTTCCAATGTGACAGTAATCTCCCCCTCTTCCTTTATTCCAAAAATGTCTTCCTCTTCTTTCACTGCGACAGTCATCTCCCCCTCCTCCTCTTTCACTCTGAACGCGTCTTCCTCTTCTTTCACTGTGACATCCTCCTCCTCTTTCAATCTAAAAGCTTCTTCATCTTCGGTCAATTTAACGTCTTTCTCTTCTTCTTTCACGGTAACAGCTTCACCCTCTACTTGTTTTTGTATTGTAACATCCTCCTCTTCCTCCTCCTCTTTCACTAGAGCTTCTTTCTCCGTCCAGCAGACCTCCTCTTCTTTAGCAGGAGGATAGTAGCTTAGTGAGCTCATGGTTGGGATGTTAGCTAGATAGCCAGTTAGCATTAGTGACTAGGCTGGTGCTAATATACCCAGCCAGCTAGCTAGCTGACTAACAACAACGTAAATATTAAATAGGGTAACTAGCAAGTAGATACGACAAGTGTGTTTAAAACACAGTGGCTAATATACACCGAAAGCGTTTAAAGAGCTTCAATGTTTTTTTTGGCTATGAAGCTACGGAGGTGATTGACTAGCTGTTGTTGTTGAAGAAGCGTCCCGTCCACTAGATTATACGTCACACTGGCAGCATCGCCTGAAACAGGCACATCGCCATCTGCTGGGTGGGAAGGGTAACACAGTCAAGGGAAATGTTCATTTTATTTTGAGACAAAAAGTATATTTTTCATTTATTTCATTAAATAATATTATATTGAGACGTACAAAGAGAAGCATGTGTTGATTAATGAATATCTTTAATGAGTGAGAATTTAAAACAACCTACCATACTAAGGCAGCTAGGTCCAAACTGCTCCTACACGGTGTACCAGTACTGAGTAGGTCCAAACTGCTCCTACACGGTGTAACAGTACTGAGTAGGTCCAAACTGCTCCTACATGGTGTACCAGTACTGAGTAGGTCCAAACTGCTCCTACATGGTGTACCAGTACTGAGTAGGTCCAAACTGCTCCTACATGGTGTACCAGTACTGAGTAGGTCCAAACTGCTCCTACATGGTGTAACAGTACTGAGTAGGTCCAAACTGCTCCTACATGGTGTACCAGTACTGAGTAGGTCCAAACTGCTCCTACATGGTGTACCAGTACTGAGTAGGTCCAACCTGCTCCTACATGGTGTACCAGTACTGAGTAGGTCCAAACTGCTCCTACATGGTGTACCAGTACTGAGTAGGTCCAAACTGCTCCTACATGGTGTACCAGTACTGAGTAGGTCCAAACTGCTCCTACATGGTGTAACAGTACTGAGTAGGTCCAAACTGCTCCTACACGGTGTACCAGTACTGAGTAGGTCCAAACTGCTCCTACATGGTGTACCAGTACTGAGTAGGTCCAAACTGCTCCTACATGGTGTACCAGTACTGAGTAGGTCCAAACTGCTCCTACATGGTGTAACAGTACTGAGTAGGTCCAAACTGTTTTGGACAAGTCTCTGAATGTCTTTGAATGGCCCAGCCAGAGCCCAGAAATGAACCCGATCGAACATCTCTGGAGAGACCTGAAAATAGCTGTGCAGCGACTCTCCCCATCCAACCTGACAGAGCTTGAGAGGATCTGCAGAGAAGAATGGGAGAAACTCCCCAAATACAGGTGTTCCAAGCTTGTAGGGTCATACCCAAGAAGACTCGAGGCTGTAATCGCTGCCAAAGGTGCTTCAACAAAGATCTCTCCAGAGATGTTCGATCAGGTTCAAGTCCAGGCTCTGGCTGGGCCACTCAAGGACATTCAGAGACCTGTCCTGAAGCCACTACTGCATTGTCTTGGCTGTGTGCTTAGGGTCATTGTCCTGTTGGAAGGTGAACCTTCGCCCCAGTCTGAGATCCTAAGCGCTCTGGAGCAGGTTTTCATCAACAATCTCTCTGTACTTTGCTCCGTTCATCTTTGCCTCGATCCTGACTAGTCTCTCAGTCCCTGCCACTGAAAAACATCCCCACACTATGATGCTGCCACCACCATGCTTCACCTTAGGGATGGTGCCTGGTTTCCTCCAGACGTGAAGCTTGGCATTCATGCCAAATAGTTAAATCTTGGTTTCATCAGACCAGAGAATCTTGTTTCTCATGGTCTGAGAGTCCTTTAGGTGCATTTTGGCAAACTCCAAGCGGGCTGTCATGTGCCTTTTACTGAGGAATGGCTTCCGTCTGGCCACTCTACCATAAAGGCCTGATTGGTGGAGTGCTGCAGAGATTGTTCTACCATAAACCAAATTTTGCGAGTCCCAACTTTCCAAAACCAGTCAACCGTATCCAGAGGCAACAGAGCCGTTCTCATTGTGGACAAACTCTTTATAAACGGAGACACAACTCCATAACACCATGTTTCTACTAAATTTAACGTTACGGAAAAAACTACTGTCAATATCTGAACACTATGGAGTTGATAAGCGCACACAGCGTCTCTCTTTCTCTCTCTCTCTCTCTCTCTCTCTCTCTCTCTCTCTCTCTCTCTCTCTCTCTCTCTCCCTCTCTTCTCTCCCTCTCTCTGTCTCTCTCTTCTCTCTCTCTCTCCTCTCTCTCTCCGTCTCTTTCTCTCTCTCTCTCTCTCTCTCTCTCTCTCATCTCCCCCCTCTCTCTCCCTCTCTTCTCTCCGTCCCTCTCTCTCTCTCTCTCTCTCTCTCTCCTCTCCGTCCCCCTCTCTCTCTATTGTTGAGAACTTTTCTATAATTTAATATGTTTTCTGTTTGTCTATCTTTTGTATGTCTGTCTACATGTTTATCTATGTTTAGATATCAGAACAGGGACGCTGGGGAATTATAACATCTTGTCACGGGATACATTGGTACTGTAGTGAAGCCGTTCTCTATAGTAATGCAACGTCTCTTTCATGATCACGTGAAACGTCAATTACTATGGAAATGCTGGGATGTGGTTTTTTTATATGAAAATGATGTTTAATGTAGCTATGGTGCAACTACGATGTCGATTCGATATGGATTACAGTTATCATCAGGCTATACTAACTCCATGCTACACACATAGACACTCAACCATGCAAATTGTCCAGGTTATTTATTTATTATAGTCTTAGTCCTATCCAGACATCACTAAATCACATCCAATATAACACACATAAACCTACTCAGATCCATAGGTCCTCTGTATATTATCATACACACCCTCACTAAATCACATCCAATATAACACACATCAACCTACTCAGATCCATAGGTCCTCTGTATATTATCATACACCCCCTCACTAAATCACATCCAATATAACACACATCAACCTACTCAGATCTACTACACATATAATATCTTGACTCAATTTTCTATCATCTGTGACATTGGGCTCACAGGCAAACGGGCAAACGGGGAATCAAACAATATTTTTTGCTAGAAGCTGTTTCTTGAATTCTAAACATCAGACATTTTGGAAATCTCTATTATTCTGACCATCATAATACCTCTTACGGCAGTAACTTTACAAGCACAAATTGTGGTAGATTTAGACTGAGAATAGTATCTAGTTATAGTAAGGGGTGAAATAAGTATAGCCAGGTATAATTGTAACGGTTTAGCAGATTACAAGAAAATAAGATCAGTCTTTATGTAGCTAAAAGAAAAGGAATATAACATATAGTGTTTACAGGAAACTCACTCTACATCCTTAGATGAAGTTGGCAAAAATAAAGATCCAGTCCACCGAAAAAAACTGGAGGCCAACACTTCAGTGTTGTGATGCAAAAATACTAGCGACATGCGTAGCGCTCAGAATTAAAAAGGTTTTACCAGGTATTGTTCATCCCGATCAGACAGGTTTTCTACATGGACGATACATTGGAGACAATATACGACAACTACTAGAAATAATAGAACATCATGAAACATCTAAGAAGCCCGGCCTGGTATTCATAGCGGATTCTGAAAAGGCCTTTGATAAAGTAAAAACTGGATTTTATATATAAATGCCTGGATTTTTTTTTTCAATTTCAGTGAGCATCTTTTAAAATGGGTAAAAGTAATGTATAGGAACCCCAGGTGTAAAATAGTAAATAGTAAATAGTAGCTACTTCGTTTTGTACTGTCAAGAGGAGTTAAACAAGGGTGTCCTCTGTCACCATATCTTAAAGCGTACCTATTTATATAATGAAAAAAAAAAAAAAAAAAATGTGTATGCACTCACTAACTGTAAGTCGCTCTGGATAAGAGCGTCTGCTAAATGACTAAAATATCAAATGTAAAATCTATTCATCGAAATGCTAGCTATTAAAATCGTTCCACAAGGTTCGATTTTGGGTCCGGTACTGTTCAGTACATGTATGTTACCCCTTGGCAGCGTTATCAGAAAGCACAGCATTGATTTTCACTGCTACTCAGACGATACACAACTTTACATTTCTGTGTCTCCAGAGGATTTTAGCTCCACAGATAAATGATTAGACTGTATGACTGATTTAAATACTTGGATGGTTCACAACTTCCTCCAGCTAAATCAAGACAAGACTGAGGTAATTATTGTTGGAGCCAAAGCACAGAGAATCTAGTCACATGTTAATTCACAGGCATAAAAACACCAGGTAAAAAAACCTAGATGTTATTTTAGTTTCTGAACTCACATTAGGAATGTGACCAAAATAGCTTTTTACCACCTGAGAAACATTACCAAGGTGCGTCTGTTTCTCTCTCAGGCTGATACAGAGAGACTCATCCATGCTTTTATTATAAGCAGGCTTGACTACTGTAATGCTCTCCTGTCTGGTCTACCCAAGAAAGCCATTGGTCAACTGCAAAACATACAGAATGCTGCAGCACGGGTACTGACCAAGACCAGACGGAGAGCACACATTACACCGGTTTTAAGGTCTCACTGGCTGCCTGTGAGTTTTAGAATTAATTTAAAGATTATTCTATTGGTTTTTAAATCAATCCACGATTGTGCACCCCAATACACCTCAGAAATAATTTTGAGTTATGTAACCAGTAGGTCCCTCAGGTCCTCTGGCACTGGCCTTTTCAACTATCCCAAAGCCCAGGACCAGGAGGCATGGAGAGGCAGCCTTTAGTTACTATGCCCCCAGCCTCTGGAATAGCCTGCCAGAGAACCTGAGGGGGAACGAAACTGGACATATTTAAAAGAGATTTTAAGACACACCATTTTAGCTTTGCTTTTCCTCAGGGAGCTTTTTAGTCCTTCATTTTCTTTTGTTATTCTTTAGTTTTTATCTTATGTTTGTTGTGTAAATATTTCATTTAAAATGTTTTGTTCATTTTTTTTCTTCTGTAAAGCACATTGATTGAAATGTGCTGTATAAATAAATCTTGATTTGATGTGAATTTAGGTAATGTGATCCTGAAAATATATTTTCACAATGGTTCTCTAACTGGGTAAAATTATTTCCACACTGGGAGCAATTGTGTGTTTTTTCCCCTGTGTGTGTAATTGTGTGGTTTTTTCCTCATGTGTGGGTCCTTTTATGTGATTTTAGGTCATATGATCGTGCATATCTCTTTCCACACAGGGTGCAATGGTAACGTTTCTCCCCTGTGTGCGTCCTCTCATGTGCCTTCATGTTATCTAACAACCTAAAGAATTTTCCACAATGGGAACAGGGGTAAGGCTTCTCTCCAGAGTGTATTTTCTTATGTTTGTTAAGGTTCCCTAACTGCAAAAAACACTTTCCACACTGGGAGCAACTGTGTGGTTTTTCCCCTGTGTGTGTCCTCTCATGTGATTTTAGGTCATGTGATCGTAAAAAACTAATTCCACACTGTGAGCAATGGTAAGATTTCTCCCCTGTATGTGTCCGCTCATGCTTTATTAGGTCCGATGATGTTGAAAATCTCTTTCCACAATTGGAGCAGTGGTAAGGCTTTTCTCCTGTGTGTTTCTTCTCGTGATCTTTCAGGTTCCCTAACTTGGTAAAATCCTTTCCACACAGGGAGCAATGGTAAGGTTTCTCCCCTGTGTGTGTCCTCTCATGCGACTTCAGGTTATCTGACAACCTAAAATTCTTTCCACAATGGGAACAGGAGTAAGGCTTCTCTCCAGAGTGTATTCTCTTATGTTTGTTCAGGTTCCCTAAATGGGAAAAAAGCTTTCCACACTGGGAGCAATTGTGTGGTTTTTCCCCTGTGTGTGTCCTCTCATGTGATTTTAGGTCATGTGATCGTGAGAATCTCTTTCCACACTGGGAGCAGTGGAAGGGCTTTTCTCCTGTGTGTTTCCTTTCATGCTCTTTTAGCTTCCATAACCACTTAAAACCCATATTACACTGGGAGCAGTGGTGTGGCATCGCTGGATTAGGCGTCTCTGGGTCTGGTTCCCCTGAAGGACTCTTTCTGCTGTCAGAGTGAGAGTCTGGTCTCTCTCCTGCCAAAGACAAAGATAAACAGAGTATTTAGTTAAACAGAGAGACCGGAATGAAACCTCCATGATAAAACTGTTTTCCTATGAGGTTGAATCCAGACTAGATCCCTCATTATTTAACAAAATGTGGATCCTGGATGCTGATTGGTTGATAGCTGTTAGTTATTCACATTAATCCCGGGTAATGCCTGTTAACAGTTCCATTTGAATTATTCCTACACATCCACTGTCCCACAGCCCTGCCAGGCAATTCAGAAACTAATCTCCACTAGAAAGAATCATCAAGACATTATCACCCCATGCTTCTAGCCTAGCATTTGGTTTGTATGTAAAATAAAATATGTATAGAACTTATTTTGGTGATTTACTACTGAATATAAATATATGGAACATGTTTATATATTTATATGGAATCGCTTTAATTACTATAATGACACCTAGTGGCCAATTGTTGGTTTGCTACTAGAATGGTACATAAGGGGTTAAGTTAAGATGGGGCTAGAATGGTACATAAGGGGTTAAGTTAAGATGGGGCTAGAATGGTACATAAGGGGTTAAGTTAAGATGGGGCTAGAATTGTAAATAAGGGGTTAAGTTAAGATGGTGCTAGAATGGTACATAAGGGGTTAAGTTCAGATGGGTCTAGAATGGTACATAAGGGGTTAAGTTAAGATGGGGCTAGAATGGTACATAAGGGGTTAAGTTAAGATTGGTCTAGAATGGTACATAAGGGGTTAAGTTAAGATGGTGCTAGAATGGTACATAAGGGGTTAAGTTAAGATGGGTCTAGAATGGTACATAAGGGGTTAAGTTAAGATGGGGCTAGAATGGTACATAAGGGGTTAAGTTAAGATTGGTCTAGAATGGTACATAAGGGGTTAAGTTAAGATGGGGCTAGAATGGTACATAAGGGGTTAAGTTAAGATTGGTCTAGAATGGTACATAAGGGGTTAAGTTAAGATGGGGCTAGAATGGTACATAAGGGGTTAAGTTAAGATTGGTCTAGAATGGTACATAAGGGGTTAAGTTAAGATGGGTCTAGAATGGTACATAAGGGGTTAAGTTAAGATGGGGCTAGAATGATTTATACCTCTTCACTTCATGATTTATACCTTTGGATTTACCGTTTATTTCACCCTGATCATTTTAGTGCCCTTTTTGAGTTAGTTTTACCATCAATATCAACTGGGACCTGTTTTACCATCATTATCAATTGATCAACCAGTGTGTTTGGCTAGAAACTATGCCAATAGAATGAACAACCAGAGTGCTTGGTTAGAAACTAAACCAACAGAATGAACAACCAGTGTGCTTGGTTAGAAACTAAACCAATAGCGACTTACAGGAGCAATTAGGGTTAAGTGCCTTGCTCAAGGGCACGTCGGCAGATTTTTCACCGTCTCGGCTCGGGGATTAGAACCAGCGACTACAATGTGCGAACCCCCCGCCCAATCACCCATCATGTTTTTTTGTTTGTATTGTGCATGAAGAAATATGGAAAGTAAATCGTTCACCAAGAAACAAGCGTTAGACGAGACTTTGGGGCGGCAGGTAGCTTAGTGGTTAAGAGCGTTGTGCCAGTAACCGAAAGGTTAGTAGGTTATGACACATAATCACTCATATACTGTAAATGTCTCCAAAGTGTGTTGTGACATTCTACTGCTTTTAGCTGAGTGTCCTGAACCCATAAACATAAAGCACTGGATTATCCTATACAGCTGAACCCATAACCATAAAGCACTGGATTATCCTATACAGCTGAACCCATAACCATAAAGCACTGGATTATCCTATACAGCTGAACCCATAAACATAAAGCACTGGATTATCCTATACAGCTGAACCCATAACCATAAAGCACTGGATTATCCTATACAGCTGAACCCATAACCATAAAGCACTGGATTATCCTATACAGCTGAACCCATAACCATAAAGCACTGGATTATCCTATACAGCTGAACCCATAACCATAAAGCACTGGATTATCCTATACAGCTGAACCCATAACCATAAAGCACTGGATTATCCTATACAGCTGAACCCATAACCATAAAGCACTGGATTATCCTATACAGCTGAACCCATAACCATAAAGCACTGGATTATCCTATACAGCTGAACCCATAACCATAAAGCACTGGATTATCCTATACAGCTGAACCCATAACCATAAAGCAATGGATTATCCTATACAGCTGAACCCATAACCATAAAGCACTGGATTATCCTATACAGCTGAACCCATAACCATAAAGCACTGGATTATCCTATACAGCTGAACCCATAACCATAAAGCACTGGATTATCCTATACAGCTGAACCCATAACCATAAAGCACTGGATTATCCTATACAGCTGAACCCATAACCATAAAGCACTGGATTATCCTATACAGCTGAACCCATAACCATAAAGCACTGGATTATCCTATACAGCTGAACCCATAACCATAAAGCACTGGATTATCCTATACAGCTGAACCCATAACCATAAAGCACTGGATTATCCTATACAGCTGAACCCATAACCATAAAGCACTGGATTATCCTATACAGCTGAACCCATAACCATAAAGCACTGGATTATCCTATACAGCTGAACCCATAACCATAAAGCACTGGATTATCCTATACAGCTGAACCCGTAACCATAAAGCACTGGATTATCCTATACAGCTGAACCCATAACCATAAAGCACTGGATTATCCTATACAGCTGAACCCATAACCATAAAGCACTGGATTATCCTATACAGCTGAACCCATAACCATAAAGCACTGGATTATCCTATACAGCTGAACCCATAACCATAAAGCACTGGATTATCCTATACAGCTGAACCCGTAACCATAAAGCACTGGATTATCCTATACAGCTGAACCCGTATCCATAAAGCACTGGATTATCCTATACAGCTGAACCCATAACCATAAAGCACTGGATTATCCTATACAGCTGAACCCATAACCATAAAGCACTGGATTATCCTATACAGCTGAACCCATAACCATAAAGCACTGGATTATCCTATACAGCTGAACCCATAACCATAAAGCACTGGATTATCCTATACAGCTGAACCCATAACCATAAAGCACTGGATTATCCTATACAGCTGAACCCATAACCATAATGGATTATCCTATACAGCTGAACCCATAACCATAAAGCACTGGATTATCCTATACAGCTGAACCCATAACCATAATGGATTATCCTATACAGCTGAACCCATAACCATAATGGATTATCCTATACAGCTGAACCCTTAACCATAAAGCACTGGATTATCCTATACAGCTGAACCATAACCATAAAGCACTGGATTATCCTATACAGCTGAACCATAACCATAAAGCACTGGATTATCCTATACAGCTGAACCGTAACCATAAAGCACTGGATTATCCTATACAGCTGAACCATAACCATAAAGCACTGGATTATCTGCTAAACTGCTAACTGACTATACACTGTAATGTTACTGTATGATTATAGCGGGTTTACTCACGCGTTAGTTCTTAGATATGTTGACTAGGACGTTACTTTAGCTAATATGGGGACAACGATGTAGGCTGTGTAGCGGTTTGGCTTGGAAAGGTTTTTCTGCCTGGTCACATACAGCTGATGTGTTGTGCATTGAAGTCCACAAGAGAAGGGAAGAGGTGAGAGGAGGAGAGCGCGTAGATGTGAGAAGGAACTATACCATGAGCAAAGTGATCATGTGTTTGTATGCGGCTGCTATGAAAGGGATCATGCTGTTTGTATGCGGCTGCTATGAAAGTGATCATGCTGTTTGTATGTGGCTGCTATGAAAGGGAACTGTGTGTGCGGGTGATCAGGGGTGTGTTCATTCCGATGATTCTGTTGAAAGATTCTCGTTTGCAACTGATGGACTAATGATTACACCCTAGACCAGCTAGACATAGACAAGTGTGTGCAAGGCGGTATTGAATGGTGTCACTGTCACCTTAAATTAAATTAGCAAAACTTCTAAAAACATGTAACAAATAATTTAATTTATTTTGAATACAGGTTGTAACAACCAAATTGTGGAATAAGTCAAGGGGTATGAATACCATCTGAAGGCACTAGAAAATGACTAAAGAAGCAAACTAATTAAAATATAAAGGTCAAAGGCTCTCAAACCCTCTCCTTGTGTTCTGACTGACACTTTGTGTCATCAACCTTCCAGCCATCCACTCACCCAATCAGAAGACCTATCCTGATGTTCTGACTGACACGTTGTGTTATCAACCTTCCAGCCATCCATTCACCCAATCAGAAGACCTCTCCTGATGTTCTGACTGACACGTTGTGTTATCAACCTTCCAGCCATCCATTCACCCAATCAGAAGACCTCTCCTGATGTTCTGACTGACACGTTGTGTTATCAACCTTCCAGCCATCCACTCACCCAATCAGAAGACCTCTCCTGATGTTCTGACTGACACGTTGTGTTATCAACCTTCCATCCATCCACTCACCCAATCAGAAGACCTCTCCTGATGTTCTGACTGACACGTTGTGTTATCAACCTTCCAGCCATCCATTCACCCAATCAGAAGACCTCTCCTGATGTTCTGACCGACACGTTGTGTTATCAACCTTCCAGCCATCCACTCACCCAATCAGAAGAGCTCTCCTGATGTTCTGACTGACACGTTGTGTTATCAACCTTCCAGCCATCCATTCACCCAATCAGAAGAGCTCTCCTGATGTTCTGACTGACACGTTGTGTTATCAACCTTCCAGCCATCCATTCACCCAATCAGAAGACCTCTCCTGATGTTCTGACTGACACGTTGTGTTATCAACCTTCCAGCCATCCACTCACCCAATCAGAAGACCTCTCCTGATGTTCTGACTGACACGTTGTGTTATCAACCTTCCATCCATCCACTCACCCAATCAGAAGACCTCTCCTGATGTTCTGACTGACACGTTGTGTTATCAACCTTCCAGCCATCCATTCACCCAATCAGAAGACCTCTCCTGATGTTCTGACCGACACGTTGTGTTATCAACCTTCCAGCCATCCACTCACCCAATCAGAAGAGCTCTCCTGATGTTCTGACTGACACGTTGTGTTATCAACCTTCCAGCCATCCATTCACCCAATCAGAAGAGCTCTCCTGATGTTCTGACTGACACGTTGTGTTATCAACCTTCCAGCCATCCATTCACCCAATCAGAAGAGCTCTCCTGATGTTCTGACTGACACGTTGTGTTATCAACCTTCCAGCCATCCATTCACCCAATCAGAAGAGCTCTCCTGATGTTCTGACTGACACGTTGTGTTATCAACCTTCCAGCCATCCACTCACCCAATCAGAAGACCTCTCCTGATGTTCTGACTGACACATTGTGTTATCAACCTTCCAGCCATCCACTCACCCAATCAGAAGACCTCTCCTGATGTTCTGACTGACACGTTGTGTTATCAACCTTCCAGCCATCCACTCACCCAATCAGAAGACCTCTCCTGATGTTCTGACTGACACGTTGTGTTATCAACCTTCCAGCCATCCACTCACCCAATCAGAAGACCTCTCCTGATGTTCTGACTGACACGTTGTGTTATCAACCTTCCAGCCATCCACTCACCCAATCAGAAGACCTCTCCTGATGTTCTGACTGACACGTTGTGTTATCAACCTTCCAGCCATCCACTCACCCAATCAGAAGACCTCTCCTGATGTTCTGACTGACACGTTGTGTTATCAACCTTCCAGCCATCCACTCACCCAATCAGAAGACCTCTCCTGATGTTCTGACTGACACGTTGTGTTATCAACCTTCCAGCCATCCACTCACCCAATCAGAAGACCTCTCCTGATGTTCTGACTGACACGTTGTGTTATCAACCTTCCAGCCATCCACTCACCCAATCAGAAGACCTCTCCTGATGTTCTGACTGACACGTTGTGTTATCAACCTTCCAGCCATCCACTCACCCAATCAGAAGACCTCTCCTGATGTTCTGACCGACACGTTGTGTTATCAACCTTCCAGCCATCCACTCACCCAATCAGAAGAGCTCTCCTGATGTTCTGACTGACACGTTGTGTTATCAACCTTCCAGCCATCCATTCACCCAATCAGAAGAGCTCTCCTGATGTTCTGACTGACACGTTGTGTTATCAACCTTCCAGCCATCCACTCACCCAATCAGAAGAGCTCTCCTGATGTTCTGACTGACACGTTGTGTTATCAACCTTCCAGCCATCCACTCACCCAATCAGAAGAGCTCTCCTGATGTTCTGACTGACACGTTGTGTTATCAACCTTCCAGCCATCCACTCACCCAATCAGAAGACCTCTCCTGATGTTCTGACTGACACGTTGTGTTATCAACCTTCCAGCCATCCACTCACCCAATCAGAAGAGCTCTCCTGATGTTCTGACTGACACGTTGTGTTATCAACCTTCCAGCCATCCACTCACCCAATCAGAAGAGCTCTCCTGATGTTCTGACTGACACGTTGTGTTATCAACCTTCCAGCCATCCACTCACCCAATCAGAAGACCTCTCCTGATGTTCTGACTGACACGTTGTGTTATCAACCTTCCAGCCATCCACTCACCCAATCAGAAGACCTCTCCTGATGTTCTGACTGACACGTTGTGTTATCAACCTTCCAGCCATCCACTCACCCAATCAGAAGACCTCTCCTGATGTTCTGACTGACACGTTGTGTTATCAACCTTCCAGCCATCCACTCACCCAATCAGAAGACCTCTCCTGATGTTCTGACTGACACGTTGTGTTATCAACCTTCCAGCCATCCACTCACCCAATCAGAAGACCTCTCCTGATGTTCTGACTGACACGTTGTGTTATCAACCTTCCAGCCATCCACTCACCCAATCAGAAGACCTCTCCTGATGTTCTGACTGACACGTTGTGTTATCAACCTTCCAGCCATCCACTCACCCAATCAGAAGACCTCTCCTGATGTTCTGACTGACACGTTATGTTATCAACCTTCCAGCCATCCACTCACCCAATCAGAAGACCTCTCCTGATGTTCTGACTGACACGTTATGTTATCAACCTTCCAGCCATCCACTCACCCAATCAGAAGACCTCTCCTGATGTTCTGACTGACACGTTATGTTATCAACCTTCCAGCCATCCACTCACCCAATCAGAAGACCTCTCCTGATGTTCTGACTGACACGTTGTGTTATCAACCTTCCAGCCATCCACTCACCCAATCAGAAGACCTCTCCTGATGTTCTGACTGACACGTTGTGTTATCAACCTTCCAGCCATCCACTCACCCAATCAGAAGACCTCTCCTGATGTTCTGACTGACACGTTATGTTATCAACCTTCCAGCCATCCACTCACCCAATCAGAAGACCTCTCCTGATGTTCTGACTGACACGTTGTGTCATCTACCTTCCAGCCATCCATTCACCCAATCAGAAGAGCTCATTTCTGTTAGTCCATAGACGTATATAATGAATGTCCATTAGTGGCTAACACGGTTTAAAAAATACTCTTTTTATTTTTATTCAGATAAAAATGTTGCATTAAATCAAATGTGTTTTACAAATCAGCACCGGTGTTGTCTCCGACATGGTGGAATAATACTGATGGGAACATTCATGAGGTAGTGAATGTTTTTCATGTTAACAATTTATCAGATCATTATGACATGTGCATACACCTTTAGCTTGGAGACTAGTACACAAATTAACTCAATGAAACCAAACATAGTTATATACATTTTTATTCAGATAATGTTGCATTAATCAAATTTCAATTTTTTATTTTTACAAGTCAGCACCTGGTGGAATAATAAGGGTTCATACTTGTATTCAATGAATCAAAATCCATAATCAAAATAAAATACAGTCAGTCAACCATCAGTCAGAGCACAGCCTGTCTATTCTGTCATGTGATTTCAGATCCCCTGTCCGGGAAAATGTCTTTCCACAATTAGGTTCCCTAACTAAAACTCTTTCCAAACTGTGAGCTTATCCTCCCCTGTGTGTGTATGTCCACATGCCTTTTCAGGTTCCCTAGCTTGCTAAAACTCTTTCCACACTGGGAACAATGGTAAGGTTTCTCTTTAGAGTGTATTATCTTGTGTATGTTCAGGCTATCTAAGTCAGTAAAACTCTTTCCACACTGGGAGCAGTGGTAAGGCTTTTCTCCTGTGTGTGTCCTCTCATGCTTTTTAAGGTCTGATGATCTTGAAAATCTCTTTCCGCACTGGGAGCATTGGTAAGGCTTTTCTCCTGTGTGTGTCCTCTCGTGCTCCTTCAGGTTATCTGACAACGCAAAATTCTTTCCACATTGGGAACAGTGGTAAGGCTTCTCTCCTGAGTGTATTCTCTTATGTTGATTGAGGGTCGCTGAATGGGGAAAAACTCTTTCCACACTGGGAGCAATTGTGTGGTTTTTCCCCTGTGTGTGTCCTCTCATGTGATTTTAAGCTTTCTGACAAAGCAAAATTCTTTCCACATTGGGAACAGCAGTAAGGCTTCTCTCCAGAGTGTATTTTCTTATGTTTGTTCAAGTTCCCTAAATGGGAAAAACTCTTTCCACACTGGATGCAATTGTGTGGTTTTTCCCCTGTGTGTGTCCTCTCATGTGATTTTAAGTTTTGTAATAACCTAAAATTCTTTCCACAATGGGAACAGGGGTAAGGCTTCTCTCCAGAGTGTATTCTCTTATGTTTTTTTAGGTTCCCTAAATGGGAAAAACTCTTTCCACACTGGGAGCAACTGTGTGTTTTTTCCCCTGTGTGTGTCCTCTCATGTGATTTTAAGTGTTCTGACAACCTAAAATATTTTCCACAATGGGAACATGGGTAAGGCTTCTCTCCAGAGTGTATTCTCTTATGTTTTTTCAGGTTCCCTAACTGGGCAAAACTCTTTCCACACTGGGAGCAATTGTGTGGTTTTTCCCCTGTGTGTGTCCTTTCATGTAATATTAGTTCATGAGTTCGTGAAAAACTCTTTCCACACTGGGAGCAGTGGTGGCGTCTCACTGGTTTGGGAGTCTCTGGGTCTGGTTCCCCTGAAGGACTCTTACTGGTGTCAGAGTGAGAGTCTGGTCTCTCTCCTGCCAAAGACAAACAAAGTATTTAGTTAAACAGCGACCTGAATGAAACACAACCTGTTGATAAAGGAACCCATCCTGTTGATATAGGAACACAACCTGTTGATAAAGGAACCCAACCTGTTGATAAAGGAACCCAATCTGTTGATAAAGGAACCCAACCTGTTGATAAAGGAACCCAACCTGTTGATAAAGGAACACAACCTGTTGATAAAGGAACACAACCTGTTGATATAGGACCACAACCTGTTGATAAAGGAACCCTGTTGAATTCTGAAGGAGGTTTGTCAAGGAAATAAGGCTCTAACTGCTAAAGATGAAAAGATTAGCAGTGATGTCACTCCAATCCAAAAAGATATGGCTGCCATCAACACAAGGCTAGAAGATATGGCTGCCATCAACACAAAGCTAGAAGATATGGCTGCCATCAACACAAGGCTAGAAGATATGGCTGCCATCAACACAAGGCTAGAAGATATGGCTGCCATCAACACAAGGCTAGAAGAAGAAGAAGCAAGAGTGGGCAAGAATGAGGTGATATGGTTTCACTACTTGATATGATTAAAATGACCAAAAGACCATCTCAAAACTGAAAGACAAGGAACAAATGCAGAACGGAGAAGTGGGCGAAATAATTTGCGCTTCTTCAAGTTTGTAGAGGGCTGTGAAACAGTAGATGACGCTGAAATGATTCTAGAAAAATCCATCGGCCAGATGTTGGGGGAAGAAAAACATTGTTCCGTTTGCCATTGAAATCGCCCATCGACTGGGCCAGATACGAGAGCTCCGCCAAGAGGTATATTAGCTAGATTCCTTCAGACAAAAAAAATGACATTCTGACGCTGGTGAGAAAAAAATGAAAACTTAATCTATGAAAGGTGAAAGATTTCCATATATCCGGACCGACACCACTGAAGTAGAAGAAAAACACAGAGGCTTCAAAACAATTCAAATGAAACTAGGAGAACCGGTCCTCCTATTTACAGTGAGACTCAAGTTCACTTGGAAAGAAAATGTTGGGAAATGTTGCTGGAATGGGAAAAAGAAGCGAATCGGTTCATGGAATCGGTTCAGCGAATCGGTTCATGGAAATGAAGCTGAACTAAGCCCCAACGCAGAACAACTTGGGGTCATGATGGATTGATATAATAATAGTTGTAAATAACTTGTTGGAAAATAGGACAATGGATATTCTAGAACTCATGAGTTAACCTCTACAGGATCGGTGACCCGTATACGGGACGGTTGAGCTAACGTGCGCTAATGTGATTAGCATGACTGTTGTAAGTAACAGCAAACTTTCCAGGACATAGACATGTCTTATATGGGCAGAAAGCTTACATTCCTGTTAATCTAACTGCACTGTCCAATTTACAGTAGCTATTACAGTGAAAAAATACCATGCTATTGTTTGAGGAGAGTGCACAACAACAAAAAACGTATCACGGCAACTGGTTTGATACATTCACCTCTGAAGGTAAATAATGTACTTACATTCAGTAATCTTGCTCTGATGTCATCCTAAGGGTCCCAGAGATAAAATGTAGACCCTATGATGTGGTATCAGACATCAGTTGGTTATAATAATAATAGACTATATGATGTGGTATCAGACATCAGTTGGTTAATAATAATAATAGACTATATGATGTGGTATCAGACATCAGTTGGTTTAGTAATAATAATATACTATATGATGTGGTATCAGACATCAGTTGGTTGTAATAATAATAGACTATATGATGTGGTATCAGACATCAGTTGGTTGTAATAATAATAATAGACTATATGATGTGGTATCAGACATCAGTTGGTTGTAATAATAATAGACTATATGATGTGGTATCAGACATCAGTTGGTTGTAATAATAATAATAGACTATATGATGTGGTATCAGACATCAGTTGGTTGTAATAATAATATACTATATGATGTGGTATCAGACATCAGTTGGTTGTAATAATAATAGACCATATGATGTGGTATCAGACATCAGTTGGTTGTAATAATAATAGACTATATGATGTGGTATCAGACATCAGTTGGTTGTAATAATAATAGACTATATGATGTGGTATCAGACATCAGTTGGTTGTAATAATAATAGACTATATGATGTGGTATCAGACATCAGTTGGTTATAATAATAATAATATACTATATGATGTGGTATCAGACATCAGTTGGTTGTAATAATAATAGACTATATGATGTGGTATCAGACATCAGTTGGTTGTAATAATAATAATAGACTATATGATGTGGTATCAGACATCAGTTGGTTGTAATAATAATAGACTATATGATGTGGTATCAGACATCAGTTGGTTGTAATAATAATAGACTATATGATGTGGTATCAGACATCAGTTGGTTATAATAATAATAATATACTATATGATGTGGTATCAGACATCAGTTGGTTGTAATAATAATAGACTATATGATGTGGTATCAGATATCAGTTGGTTGTAATAATAATAATAGACTATATGATGTGGTATCAGACATCAGTTGGTTGTAATAATAATAGACTATATGATGTGGTATCAGACATCAGTTGGTTGTAATAATAATAGACTATATGATGTGGTATCAGACATCAGTTGGTTATAATAATAATAATAATATACTATATGATGTTGTATCAGACATCAGTTGGTTGTAATAATAATAGACTATATGATGTGGTATCAGACATCAGTTGGTTGTAATAATAATAATAGACTATATGATGTGGTATCAGACATCAGTTGGTTGTAATAATAATAGACTATATGATGTGGTATCAGACATCAGTTGGTTGTAATAATAATAGACCATATGATGTGGTATCAGACATCAGTTGGTTGTAATAATAATAGACTATATGATGTGGTATCAGACATCAGTTGGTAGTAATAATAATAATAATAGACTATATGATGTGGTATCAGACATCAGTTGGTTGTAATAATAATAGACTATATGATGTGGTATCAGACATCAGTTGGTTGTAATAATAATAGACTATATGATGTGGTAATAACAATAATATACTATATGATGTGGTATCAGACATCAGTTGGTTGTAATAATAGACTATATGATGTGGTATCAGACATCAGTTGGTTGTAATAATAATAATATACTATATGATGTGTTATCAGACATCAGTTGGTTGGTTATAATAATAATAGACTATATGATGTGGTATCAGACATCAGTTGGTTGTAATAATAATAATATACTATATGATGTGGCATCAGACATCAGTTGGTTATGATAATAATAATAATAATAATAATAATAATAATAATAATAATAATAATAATATACTATATGATGTGGTATCAGACATCAGTTGGTTGTAATAATAATAGACTATATGATGTGGTATCAGACATCAGTTGGTTGTAATAATAATAGACTATATGATGTGGTATCAGACATCAGTTGGTTGTAATAATAATAATAATAAGACTATATGATGTGGTATCAGACATCAGTTGGTTGATAATAATAATAGACTATATGATGTGGTATCAGACATCAGTTGGTTATAATAATAATAGACTATATGATGTGGTATCAGACATCAGTTGGTTGTAATAAAATAGACTATATGATGTGGTATCAGACATCAGTTGGTTGTAATAATAATAATAGACTATATGATGTGGTATCAGACATCAGTTGGTTATAATAATAATATACTATATGATGTGGTATCAGACATCAGTTGGTTGTAATAATAATAGACTATATGATGTGGTATCAGACATCAGTTGGTTGTAGTAATAAGACTATATGATGTGGTATCAGACATCAGTTGGTTGTAATAACAATAATATACTATATGATGTGTTTTCAGACATCAGTTGGTTGTAATAATAATAGACTATATGATGTGGTATCAGACATCAGTTGGTTGTAATAATAATAGACTATATGATGTGGTATCAGACATCAGTTGGTTGTAATAATAATAGACTATATGATGTGGTATCAGACATCAGTTGGTTGTAGTAATAAGACTATATGATGTGGCATCAGACATCAGTTGGTTGTAGTAATAATAATAATATACTATATGATGTGGTATCAGACATCAGTTGGTTGTAATAATAATAATAGACTATATGATGTGGTATCAGACATCAGTTGGTTGTAATAATAATAGACTATATGATGTGGTATCAGACATCAGTTGGTTGTAATAATAATAATAGACTATATGATGTGGTATCAGACATCAGTTGGTTATAATGATAATATACTATATGATGTGGTATCAGACATCAGTTGGTTGTAATAATAATAGACTATATGATGTGGTATCAGACATCAGTTGGTTGTAATAATAATAGACTATATGATGTGGTATCAGACATCAGTTGGTTGTAGTAATAAGACTATATGATGTGGCATCAGACATCAGTTGGTTGTAGTAATAATAATAATATACTATATGATGTGGTATCAGACATCAGTTGGTTGTAATAATAATAATAGACTATATGATGTGGTATCAGACATCAGTTGGTTGTAATAACAATAATATACTATATGATGTGTTATCAGACATCAGTTGGTTGTAATAATAATAATATACTATATGATGTGTTATCAGACATCAGTTGGTTGTGATAATAATAATATACTATATGATGTGGCATCAGACATCAGTTGGCTATGATAATAATAATAATAATAATAATAATAGACTATATGATGTGGTATCCGACATCAGTTGGTTGTAATAATAATAATAGACTATATGATGTGGTATCAGACATCAGTTGGTTGTAATAATAATAGACCATATGATGTGGTATCAGACATCAGTTGGTTATAATAATAATATACTATATGATGTGGTATCAGACATCAGTTGGTTGTAATAATAATAATAGACCATATGATGTGGTATCAGACATCAGTTGGTTATAATAATAATAATATACTATATGATGTGGTATCAGACATCAGTTGGTTGTAATAATAATAGACTATATGATGTGGTATCAGACATCAGTTGGTTATAATAATAATATACTATATGATGTGGCATCAGACATCAGTTGGTTGTAGGGGGTCTTCAACATGATTGTGTTTCTACCTGGTAGATGTTTTCTAAGTCCCTTTTTTCCGTCTGTTTATCCACAAGGATGTAAAACACTACTTTCAAGTTCATATTTTTTTTCCCTTCAGTGTGTTACAATACTTTACTGTATTTATATATATACTCTAGGAGTGGATGGGTAATCCCGCGGGGGGGTATGATGGGTAATCCCGCGGGGGTTTGAAATGCATAAATAGGGGTTACTGTCTCATCTCTCTATTTCTATTCGGGATCCTGATCCGCTCCGATGAGCCTGCCACTTAACTTGACATTGTGTATTTGTGTACGTTCGGAATTTAGCGGCGTGGGCTGCGGCCTGAACAATAGCCCAGTTTAGGAATAAACCTGTGTTCTGCCCTGCACACCTGGTGTCCGTCTTTTGTTCCTTTATGACCCAGCTTGGGTCATTGCAATACTTTACTGTATTTATATGTCGCTTTTCAACATGAAAAGTTCAAAAATCACTGGAGGACGCCATGAACAATTCCTAGAGTACAAAAACATATTCAAGTGTAGAATGCCGTTTTAAATTCACACATTAGTTCAACAACTGCAGAGTTTGTGCCCCGGTTTTTAAGATAGTACTCACTGTATTTACTGGTGTTAATCAGATCTCCAGTCTTCTGTTCTTCTTCTTCCTCCTCCAATGTGACAGTAATCTCCCCTTCCTCCTTAACTCCAAAAACGTCTTCCTCTTCTTTCACTGTGACAGTCATCTCCTCCTCCTTCATTCCAAAAACTGCATCCTCCTCTTTTCCTCTGAACGCATCTTCCTCTTCTTTCACTGTAACGTCTTTCTCTTCTTCTTTCACGGTAACAGCCTCACCCTCTACTTGTTTTTGTATTGTAACATCCTCCTCTTCCTCCTCCTCTTTCACTAGAGCTTCTTTCTCCGTCCAGCAGACCTCCTCTTCTTTAGCAGGAGGAGAGTAGCTTAGTGACCTCATGGTCGGGGATGTTAGCTAGCTAGGCTAGTGCTAACTTAACCAGCCAGCTAGCTGACCAATAACAACGTAAATATGAAAGTAAATGTGGTAACCTAGCTAGTTGTTTCCACAGAACTGTGTTTAAAACATATTGACAAATAAACAACGAAATTGTCTAAAGAGCTTGAACGTTTCGTCTATGTTAGCTAGCAAGCTACCGAGGAGGCTGCAGTTGTTGAAAAAGCGTCCCGTCCACTAGATTATACGTCACGAAAGCAGCATCACCTGAAAGACCCACATCGCCATCTACTGACTGGAGTGGGTAACGCAGTTTAGGGAAACGTTTTTTTCTTCTCAATTTTGAATAGAATATTATAGAATAGAATACAGAATATACATATGAGATGAGTAGTGCAATATATGTAAACATTATTCAAGTGACTAGTTATTGTTACCCTTGATAAAGATGAGCAAAAAGTACTGTATAAAATAAATAAACTTTACCCAGTACCAGGATATTTTAGCCAGAAGGCTGAAACTTGGCCACAAAGAAATGGTTAATTGGGCACAAAATCAACATTTTTCAATGGCCATCTCAGTCTTCGGACTTGAACTCCATTGAAAACCTGTGGTTTGAATTGAAGAGGGGCAGTCCATAAGAACAGACGAAGGATATCAAGGATCTGGAAAGATTCTGCATGGAGGAATGGTCTAAGATCCCTCCCAATGTGTTCTCCAATCTCATAAAACATTTTGAGTGTCGCTCTCCTCCCAAGGGGAGAGGGCTGGATTATTGAAAACATGGGTGACAATAATTTAGACCCCTACCTGTTGAGAATTACGTGTTAAACAAAATCTCTTTCTTTGAGCAGTTGAATTAGTATAAAATATAATTTCATCTTTTGTTGTTGCATACAATATCCTGCAGGTTCATGCTCTACAACATTCGGAGAGTACGACCCTGCCTTACACAGGAAGCGGCACAGGTCCTAATCCAGGCACTTGTCATCTCCCCGTCTGGATTACTGCAACACGCTGTTGGCTGGCCTCCCTGCATGTGCCACTAAACCCCTACAACTCATCCAGAATGCCGCAGCCCGTCTGGTGTTCAACCTTCCCAAGTTCTCTCACGTCACCCCCCTCCTCCGCACACTCCACTGGCTTCCAGTTGAAGCTCGCATCCGTTACAAGACCATGGTGCTTGCCTTTGGAGCAGCGAGGGGGAACGGCACCTCTGTACCTTCGGGCTCTGATCAGTCCCTACACCCAAACGAGGGCATTGCGTTCATCCACCTCTGGCCTGCTGGCTCCCCTTCCTCTGCGGAAGCATAGTTCCCGCTCAGCCCAGTCAAAACTGTTCGCTGCTCTGGCACCCCAATGGTGGAACAAGCTCCCTCACGACGCCAGGACAGCGGAGTCACTCACCACCTTCCGGAGACATTTGAAACCCCACCTCTTTAAGGAATACCTGGGATAGGATAAAGCAATCCTTCTACCCCCCCCCCCCCCCACAGCGGAGTCGCTCACCACCTTCCGGAGACATTTGAAACCCCACCTCTTTAAGGAATACCTGGGATAGGATAAAGTAATCCTTCTACCCCCCCCCACACACAGCGGAGTCGCTCACCACCTTCCGGAGACATTTGAAACCCCACCTCTTTAAGGAATACCTGGGATAGGATAAAGTAATCCTTCTACCCCCCACAGCGGAGTCACTCACCACCTTCCGGAGACATTTGAAACCCCACCTCTTTAAGGAATACCTGGGATAGGATAAAGTAATCCTTCTACCCCCCCAAAAAAAATTGTAAAGTGGTTATCCCACTGGCTATAGGGTGAATGCATCAATTTGTGAGTCGCTCTGGACAAGAGCGTCTGCTAAATGACGTAAATGTGCCCTTGAGCAAGGCACTTAACCCTAATTGCTCCTGTAAGTCGCTCTGGATAAGAGCGTCTGCTAAATGACTAAAATGTAAAATGTAAATGTAAGTAGCTCAGTATTTGAATTATTTATTTTATAGAGTCGTTTTTGCTCATCTTTATCAAGGGTGCCAATAAGTGTGTCTCCCACCGCTCCGCCATACCGCTCCTCCATACTGCTCCTCCATACTGCTCCTCCATACCGCTCCTCCATACCGCTCCTCCATACCGCACCTCCATACCGCTCCTCCATACCGCTCCTCCATACCGCTCCTCCATACCGCTCCTCCATACCGCACCTCCATACCGCTCCTCCATACCACACCTCCATACCGCTCCTCCATACCGCACCTCCATACCGCTCCTCCATACCGCTCCTCCATACCGCTCCTCCATACCGCTCCTCCATACCACACCTCCATACCGCTCCTCCATACCGCACCTCCATACCGCTCCTCCATACCGCTCCTCCATACCGCTCCTCCATACCGCTCCTCCATACCACACCTCCATACCGCTCCTCCATACCGCTCCTCCATACCGCTCCTCCATACCGCTCCTCCATACCGCTCCTCCACACCGCTCCTCCATACCGCTCCTCCACACCGCTCCTCCATACCGCTCCTCCATACCGCTCCTCCACACCGCTCCTCCATACCGCTCCTCCATACCGCTCCTCCATACTGCTCCTCCATACCGCTCCTCCATACCGCTCCTCCATACCGCTCCTCCATACCGCTCCTCCATACCGCTCCTCCGTACCTCTCCTCCATACCGCCCCTCCGTACCTCTCCTCCGTACCGCTCCTCCGTACCGCACCTCCGTACCGCTCCTCCATACCGCTCCTCCGTACCTCTCCTCCATACCGCCCCTCCATACCTCTCCTCCATACCGCTCCTCCACACCGCTCCTCCACACCGCTCCTCCATACCGCTCCTCCGCACCGCTCCTCCGTACCGCTCCTCCGTACCGCTCCTCCGTACCTCTCCTCCGTACCGCTCCTCCGTACCGCTCCTCCGTACCGCTCCTCCGTACCTCTCCTCCGTACCGCTCCTCCGTACCGCTCCTCCGTACCGCTCCTCCGTACCGCACCTCCGTACCGCTCCTCCGTACCGCACCTCCGTACCGCTCCTCCATACCGCCCCTCCATACCTCTCCTCCATACCGCTCCTCCCATACCGCCCCTCCGTACCGCCCCTCCGTACCTCTCCTCCGTACCGCTCCTCCGTACCGCACCTCCGTACCGCTCCTCCATACCGCTCCTCCATACCTCTCCTCCATACCGCCCCTCCATACCTCTCCTCCATACCGCTCCTCCATACCGCCCCTCCATACCGCTCCTCCATACCGCTCCTCCATACCGCACCTCCGTACCGCTCCTCCGTACCGCTCCTCCGTACCGCACCTCCGTGCACGCTCCTCCATACCGCTCCTCCATACCGCTCCTCCATACCGCTCCTCCATACCGCACCTCCATACCGCTCCTCCGTACCGCTCCTCCATACCGCCCCTCCATACCGCTCCTCCGTACCGCTCCTCCATACCGCTCCTCCATGGTGTAACAATACATCATATACACTACCAGTCAAAAGTTTGGACACACCTACTCATTCAAAGGGTTTTTCTTTATTTTTAATTTTTACATTGTATAATAATAGTGAAGACCTCAACACATGCGAAATCATGTGGTAAACAAAAAAAGTGTTTTACAAATTAAAATATATTTTATATATGAGATTCTCCACCCTTTGCCTCGATGACGGCTTTGCACCCTCTCGGAACATTCCCGCTGGTAGTGAATGTTTCTTCATGTCAACCACTTGTTGGTACCAGAACAACGTCGTCACATTTTCATATTCATTTAGCTTGATGAGTACTACACGAATTATCTAAATTAAAAACAAAACTACTAAATTCAAAGAGGTTTTGAAGTTTATCATTAAGAAATGCACATGCGTTTTATATATCCATTTAACCATTTACATTCCAAATCATAATAAACAACATATATAGTTTATAGTTGTATCCAATCACGATCATAATCAAAATAAAAAGACACATTTTATGAATTGTAATCTGAATGTAGATATGACCATGTCTTGAGATGAAAAATAAAAACAGATGTAGGCCTATTTTTGAGGAAGCTTTCATATATACAATTTAGTTTTGTGTTGCACGAAACAAAAAACACAAATTCTCAGTCAAAAACACAAGTCAGAACACAGCCTCTCTCTGGTCCTCTGTAGCTCAGCTGGTAGAGCACGGCGCTTGTAACGCCAAGGTAGTGGGTTCGATCCCGGGACCACCCATTCACAAAAAATAAATAAATAAAATGTATGCACACATGACTGTAAGTCGCTTTGGATAAAAGCGTCTGCTAAATGGCATATTATTATTATATTCTCTCATGTGATTTCAGGTCCTCTGACTGGGAAAACGTCTTTCCACACAGGGAGCAGTGGTACGTCTTCTCCTCCTGTCTTCTCCATTTCAGGTCTGCTGACTGGGAAAAGGTCTTTCCACACAGGGAGCAGTGGTACGTCTTCTCCTCCTGTCTTCTCCATTTCAGGTCTGCTGACTGGGAAAACGTCTTTCCACACAGGGAGCAGTGGTAGGTCTTATCCCCTCCTGTCTTCTCCATTTCAGGTCTGCTGACTGGGAAAAGGTCTTTCCACACAGGGAGCAGTGGTACGTCTTCTCCTCCTGTCTTCTCCATTTCAGGTCTGCTGACTGGGAAAAGGTCTTTCCACACAGGGAGCAGTGGTACGTCTTCTCCTCCTGTCTTCTCCATTTCAGGTCTGCTGACTGGGAAAAGGTCTTTCCACACAGGGAGCAGTGGTAGGTCTTCCCCTCCTGTCTTCTCCATTTCAGGTCTGCTGACTGGGAAAAGGTCTTTCCACACAGGGAGCAGTGGTAGGTCTTCTCCTCCTGTCTTCTCCATTTCAGGTCTGCTGACTGGGAAAAGGTCTTTCCACACAGGGAGCAGTGGTAGGTCTTCTCCTCCTGTCTTCTCCATTTCAGGTCTGCTGACTGGGAAAAGGTCTTTCCACACTGGGAGCAGTGGTAGGTCTTCTCCTCCTGTCTTCTCCATTTCAGGTCTGCTGACTGGGAAAAGGTCTTTCCACACAGGGAGCAGTGGTAGGTCTTCTCCTCCTGTCTTCTCCATTTCAGGTCTGCTGACTGGGAAAACGTCTTTCCACACAGGGAGCAGTGGTAGGGCTTATCCCCTCCTGGATCATAATTACACTTACAGCAGGCTACTGGCTATTGGATCATAATTACACTTACAGCAGGCTACTGGCTATTGGATCATAATTACACTTACAGCAGGCTACTGTGGCTATTGGATCATAATTACACTTACAGCAGGCTACTGGCTATTGGATCATAATTACACTTACAGCAGGCTACTGGCTATTGGATCATAATTACACTTACAGCAGGCTACTGGCTATTGGATCATAATTACACTTACATTTTAGTCATTTAGCAGACGCTCTTATCCAGAGCGACTTACAGTTAGTGAGTGCATACATTTTACATATGGGTGGGGGGAATCGAACCCACTACCCTGGCTTTACAAGCGCCACGCTCTACCAACTGAGCTACAAAGGACCACAGCTGTTGGGACTGATGCATGCTCAATTCTGAGGATGTTAAACCCACAAGTTAACAAAATGCAGAATTCAGTTTTTTTCATGCAGGAAAAATATATAAAACGCATAAGCAATATCTTGCTGCGTTTTGTAAATGTTTACCAAAATGCTTCTTATTGTAATTTCTGCATCAGACTATGTGTAGCTACTTGGTACTGTTCTTGGTGTAGCCAGCTGACTGTTCTCGGTGTAGCCAGCCTGACTGTTCTCGGTGTAGCCAGCTGACTGTTCTCGGTGTAGCCAGCTGACTGTTCTCCAGGTGTAGCCAGCCTGACTGTTCTCCAGGTGTAGCCAGCCTGACTGTTCTCCAGGTGTAGCCAGCTGACTGTTCTCGGTGTAGCCAGCCTGACTGTTCTCGGTGTAGCCAGCCTGACTGTTCTCGGTGTAGCCAGCTGACTGTTCTCCAGGTGTAGCCAGCTGACTGTTCTCCAGGTGTAGCCAGCTGACTGTCCAGGTGTAGCCAGCTGACTGTTCTCGGTGTAGCCAGCTGACTGTTCTCGGTGTAGCCAGCTGACTGTTCTCCAGGTGTAGCCAGCTGACTGTTCTCCAGGTGTAGCCAGCTGACTGTTCTCCAGGTGTAGCCAGCTGACTGTTCTCCAGGTGTAGCCAGCCTGACTGTTCTCGGTGTAGCCAGCTGACTGTTCTCGGTGTAGCCAGCTGACTGTTCTCCAGGTGTAGCCAGCCTGACTGTTCTCGGTGTAGCCAGCTGACTGTTCTCGGTGTAGCCAGCTGACTGTTCTCCAGGTGTAGCCAGCCTGACTGTTCTCCAGGTGTAGCCAGCTGACTGTTCTCCAGGTGTAGCCAGCTGACTGTCCAGGTGTAGCCAGCTGACTGTCCAGGTGTAGCCAGCTGACTGTTCTCGGTGTAGCCAGCTGACTGTTCTCGGTGTAGCCAGCTGACTGTTCTCCAGGTGTAGCCAGCTGACTGTTCTCCAGGTGTAGCCAGCTGACTGTTCTCCAGGTGTAGCCAGCTGACTGTTCTCCAGGTGTAGCCAGCCTGACTGTTCTCGGTGTAGCCAGCTGACTGTTCTCGGTGTAGCCAGCTGACTGTTCTCCAGGTGTAGCCAGCCTGACTGTTCTCCAGGTGTAGCCAGCCTGACTGTTCTCCAGGTGTAGCCAGCCTGACTGTTCTCCAGGTGTAGCCAGCTGACTGTTCTCCAGGTGTAGCCAGCTGACTGTTCTCCAGGTGTAGCCAGCTGACTGTTCTCGGTGTAGCCAGCCTGACTGTTCTCGGTGTAGCCAGCTGACTGTTCTCGGTGTAGCCAGCTGACTGTTCTCCAGGTGTAGCCAGCTGACTGTTCTCCAGGTGTAGCCAGCTGACTGTTCTCCAGGTGTAGCCAGCTGACTGTTCTCGGTGTAGCCAGCTGACTGTTCTCGGTGTAGCCAGCTGACTGTTCTCGGTGTAGCCAGCCTGACTGTTCTCGGTGTAGCCAGCCTGACTGTTCTCGGTGTAGCCAGCGTGACTGTTCTCGGTGTAGCCAGCCTGACTGTTCTCGGTGTAGCCAGCGTGACTGTTCTCGGTGTAGCCAGCTGACTGTTCTCGGTGTAGCCAGCCTGACTGTTGTCGGTGTAGCCAGCCTGACTGTTGTCGGTGTAGCCAGCCTGACTGTTGTCGGTGTAGCCAGCCTGACTGTTCTCGGTGTAGCCAGCCTGACTGTTCTCGGTGTAGCCAGCCTGACTGTTCTCCGGTGTAGCCAGCCTGACTGTTCTCGGTGTAGCCAGCCTGACTGTTCTCCAGGTGTAGCCAGCTGACTGTTCTCCAGGTGTAGCCAGCCTGACTGTTCTCCAGGTGTAGCCAGCCTGACTGTTCTCCAGGTGTAGCCAGCCTGACTGTTCTCCAGGTGTAGCCAGCCTGACTGTTCTCCAGGTGTAGCCAGCTGACTGTTCTCCAGGTGTAGCCAGCCTGACTGTTCTCCAGGTGTAGCCAGCTGACTGTTCTCCAGGTGTAGCCAGCTGACTGTTCTCCAGGTGTAGCCAGCCTGACTGTTCTCCAGGTGTAGCCAGCCTGACTGTTCTCCAGGTGTAGCCAGCCTGACTGTTCTCCAGGTGTAGCCAGCTGACTGTTCTCCAGGTGTAGCCAGCCTGACTGTTCTCGGTGTAGCCAGCCTGACTGTTCTCCAGGTGAACGCAATATTAACTTTAAGCAAAACATTAGGACATGTAGCTGGCTACCTTCCTTTTATGATAATTATTAGAAATACGGAAAATATGTCCATGTGTTGTTTTAGCAAAAAAATACCTTGCTGTTTCATTGTACGCTCATTTGCTTGTGTGGCAGCCAGCCAAATAGCTTTGCACTTCTGTTGTCATCTGATGAAAATGAAGCTATTTTCTGCCGAATGTGTTGCACCAACGTATTTTCTGGGAAGGAAAACTATAGTTGCAGGTCCCTGATCACTCTATTGAAGCTAAGAAAAATAAACACTGTTGACTTTCATTATAAAACGCGACCCCTGTCAATACACAGCTGGACTCGCCTGCTCTCAATTTCTCCGGTTGTGTTATTTACAAACAAACGCGTGACATGCTTCAACTGTTCTGGGGAACTACGGTAAGCTTCATAATGTAAAATAATGTTGACAAGGTGACATGAAGAACGAATCTGCTTTATCTCTTAAATCACAAGTTGACTGCAGGTATTAACTATACTTAAAAAGTAGCTACAAAAATTATAATGTACTGAAAAACTTCAAAGAAATAGATTTAACGGTATTGAAAAACCATCCCGTGGTGGCCATTTCCAAATACCCCTGTATACAGTATATATTGTATACCGCTAAGGCTTCTCTCCAGAGTGGGTTCTCTTATGTTTGTTAAGACACCCTAACTGGGTAAAACTCTTTCCACACTGAGAGCAGTGGTAAGGGGTCTCTCCAGTGTGTGTTCTCTTATGCCTTTTCAGGTACTTTGAACAACTAAAACTCTTTCCACACTGGGAGCAGTAGTAGGTCCTCTCCTGTCTTGTGTGTATTCTCTCGTGCCCTTTGAGGGTTTGTGAATGGGTAAAACTCTTTCCACACTGGGAACATTGGAAAGGCTTTTCTCCTGTGTGTGTCCTCTCATGCTCTTTTAGGTGCCCTAACCTGGTAAAACACTTTTCACAGTAGGAGCAGTGGTAAGGCTTCTCTCCTGTATGTATTCTTTCATGTATTGTCAGGGAACCTAAATGAGAAAAACAGTCTCCACACTCGGCGCAACGGTAAGGCTTCTCTCCAGAGTGTATTCTCTTATGTATGTTCAGGCTTCCTAACTGGCTAAAACTCCTTCCACATTGGGAGCAGTGGTAAGGCTTCTCTCCTGTATGTATTCTTTTATGTATCTTCAGGGACGCTAAACGAGAAAAAGCCTTTACACACAGGGAGCATTGGTAAGGGGTCTCTCCAGTGTGCGTTCTCTCATGCCTTTTCAGGTCCTTTAACCAACCAAAACGCTTTCCACACTGAGAGCAGTAGTAGTAGGTCCTCTCCTCTCCTGTGTGTATTCTCTGATGCCCTTTGAGGTTCCGTGAATGGGTAAATCTCTTTCCACACTGGGAGCATTGGAAAGGCTTTTCTCCTGTGTGTGACCTCTCATGCTCTTTAAGAATCCATAACTTGGTAAAACCCTTTTCACAGTAGGAGCAGTGGTAAGGCTTCTCTCCTGTATGTATTTTCCCGTGTATTTTCAGGAACCTTAAATGGGAAAAGCCCTCTCCACACTTGGTGCAATGGTAAGGCTTCTCTGTAGAGTGTGTTCTCTTATGTATGTTCAGGGTTCCCAACTGGGTAAAACTCTTTCCACATTGGGAGCAGTGATAAGGCTTCTCTCCTGTATGTATTCTTTTGTGTCTTTTCAGGGAAGCTAAACGAGAAAATACTTTTCCACACTGGGAGCAGTGGTGTCGTCTTGCTGCTTTGGACGTCTCTGGCTCTAAATCCTCAAAGTCTGGTCTGTCTCCTGCCAAAGACAAAGATAGTATTTAGTTTAACAGAGACTATCCACATGATAAAAAAAAACTGTCTTCCTATGAGGTTTTAAATCACAATCAGATTCTCAATAACCCAAGGCCAATTTTCACAACATTTCAACATTAAAAATAAACTTGGCGCATGAATGTACCGTTTTGTACCATCAAAACTGTGACTACATGTAGAAGCCAGACAACATAGTTTACATTAAGCCTTTAAAATTGATATATCAATATATTTCCAAGCAACCGGGAGAGAGTGAGCGGTCAGTTATATTACAACAGCAAACCAATCTGTGGGTAAAAAGCGACACTGTGACTCAAACAACAACAAGCCACGGCTTCCCTCAGAGAAGAAGAGAAAGAACAACTTGGAGATGCAAACACGAGCAACAAACAGCTGAAGGATATCCAGGAAAACACAGCTAAAATACTCTCAATGCTCAACATAACAAACAGCTGAAGGATATCCAGGAAAACACAGCTAAAATACTCTCAATGCTCACCACAACAAACAGCTGAAGGATATCCAGGAAAACACAGCTAAAATACTCTCAATGCTCACCACAACAAACAGCTGAAGGATATCCAGGAAAACACAGCTAAAATACTCTCAATGCTCACCACAACAAACAGCTGAAGGATATCCAGGAAAACATACCTGAAATACTCTCAATGCTCACCACAACAAGCAGCTGAAGGATATCCAGGAAAACATATCTAAAATACTCTCAATGCTCACCAGCTGAAAATATCCAGGAAAACACAGCTAAAATACTCTCAATGCTGACCACAACAAACAGCTGAAGGATATCCAGGAAAACACAGCTAAAATACTCTCAATGCTCACCACAACAAACAGCTGAAGGATATCCAGGAAAACACAGCTAAAATACTCTCAATGCTCACCACAATAAACAGCTGAAGGATATCCAGGAAAACATACCTGAAATACTCTCAATGCTCACCACAACAAGCAGCTGAAGGATATCCAGGAAAACATATCTAAAATACTCTCAATGCTCACCAGCTGAAAATATCCAGGAAAACACAGCTAAAATACTCTCAATGCTCACCACAACAAACAGCTGAAGGATATCCAGGAAAACACAGCTAAAATACTCTCAATGCTCACCACAACAAACAGCTGAAGGATATCCAGGAAAACATAGCTAAAATACTCTCAATGCTCAACACAACAAACAGCTGAAAGATATCCAGGAAAACATATCTAAAATACTCTCAATGCTCACCAGCTGAAGATATCCAGGAAAACACAGCTAAAATACTCTCAATGCTCACCACAACAAACAGCTGAAGGATATCCAGGAAAACACAGCTAAAATACTCTCAATGCTCACCACAACAAACAGCTGAAGGATATCCAGGAAAGCACAGCTAAAATACTCTCAATGCTCACCACAACAAACAGCTGAAGGATATCCAGGAAAACACAGCTAAAATACTCTCAATGCTCAACATAACAAACAGCTGAAAGATATCCAGGAAAAAATTGCTAAAATACTCTCAATGCTCACCACAACAAACAGCTGAAGGATATCCAGAAAAACATAGTTAAAATACTCTCAATGTTCACCACAACAAACAGCTGAAGGATATCCAGGAAAACATAGCTAAAATACTCTCAATGCTCACCAGCTGAAGATATCCAGGAAAACATACCTAAAATACTCTCAATGCTCACCACAACAAACAGCTGAAGGATTTCCAGAAAAACATATCTAAAATACTCTCAATGCTCACCAGCTGAAATATACAGGAAAACACAGCTAAAATACTCTCAATGCTCACCAGCTGAAAATATCCAGGAAAACATAGCTAAAATACTCTCAATGCTCACCACAACAAACAGCTGAAGGATTTCCAGGAAAACATAGTTAAAATACTCTCAATGCTCACCACAACAAACAGCTGAAGGATATCCAGGAAAGCACAGCTAAAATACTCTCAATGCTCACCACAACAAACAGCTGAAGGATATATCCAGGAAAACATATCTAAAATACTCTCAATGCTAAACAGCTGAAGGATATCCAGGAAAGCACAGCTAAAATACTCTCAATGCTCACCACAACAAACAGCTGAAGGATATCCAGGAAAACATAGCTAAAATACTCTCAATGCTCACCACAACAAACAGCTGAAGGATTTCCAGGAAAACATAGTTAAAATACTCTCAATGCTCACCACAACAAACAGCTGAAGGATATCCAGGAAAACATAGCTAAAATACTCTCAATGCTCACCACAACAAACAGCTGAAGGATATCCAGAAAAACATACAGTGGGGAGAACAAGTATTTGATACACTGCCGATTTTGCAGGTTTTCCTACTTACAAAGCATGTAGAGGTCTGTAATTTTTATCATAGGTACACTTCAACTGTAAGAGACGGAATCTAAAACAAAAATCCAGAAAATCACATTGTATGATTTTTAAGTAATTAATTTGCATTTTATTGCATGACATAAGTATTTGATCACCTACCAACCAGTAAGAATTCCGGCTCTCACAGACCTGTCAGTTTTTCTTTAAGAAGCCCTCCTGTTCTCCACTCATTACCTGTATTAACTGCACCTGTTTGAACTCGTTACCTGTATAAAATACACCTGTCCACACACTCAATCAAACAGACTCCAACCTCTCCACAATGGCCAAGACCAGAGAGCTGTGTAAGGACATCAGGGATAAAATTGTAGACCTGCACAAGGCTGGGATGGGCTACAGGACAATAGGCAAGCAGCTTGGTGAGAAGGCAACAACTGTTGCCGCAATTATTAGAAAATGGAAGAAGTTCAAGATGACGGTCAATCACCCTCGGTCTGGGGCTCCATGCAAGATCTCACCTCGTGGGGCATCAATGATCATGAGGAAGGTGAGGGATCAGCCCAGAACTACACGGCAGGACCTGGTCAATGACCTGAAGAGAGCTGGGACCACAGTCTCAAAGAAAACCATTAGTAACACACTACGCCATCATGGATTATAATCCTGCAGCGCACGCAAGGTCCCCCTGCTCATGCCAGGGCATGTCCAGGCCCGTCTGAAGTTTGCCAATGACCATCTGGATGATCCAGAGGAGGAATGGGAGAAGGTCATGTGGTCTGATGAGACAAAAATAGAGCTTTTTGGTCTAAACCCCACTCGCCGTGTTTGGAGGAAGAAGAAGGATGAGTACAACCCCAAGAACACCATCCCAACCGTGAAGCATGGAGGTGGAAACATCATTCTTTGGGGATGCTTTTTTGTAAAGGGGACAGGATGACTGCACCGTATTGAGGGGAGGATGGATGGGGCCATGTATCGCAAGAGATCTTGGCCAACAACCTCCATCCCTCAGTAAGAGCATTGAAGATGGGTCGTGGCTTGGTCTTCCAGCATGACAACGACCCGAAACACACAGACAGGGCAACTAAGGATGGCTCCGTAAGAAGCATCTCAAGGTCCTGGAGTGGCCTAGCCAGTCTCCAGACCTGAACCCAATAGAAAATCTTTGGAGGGAGCTGAAAGTCTGTATTGCCCAGAGACATCCCTGAAACCTGAAGGATCTGGAGAAGGTCTGTATGGAGGAGTGGGCCAAAATCCCTGCTGCAGTGTGTCCAAACCTGGTCAAGACCTACAGGAAACGTATGATCTCTGTAATTGCAAACAAAGGTTTCTCTACCAAATATTAAGTTCTGCTTTTCTGATGTATCAAATACTTATGTCATGCAATTAAATGCAAATTAATTACTTAAAAATCATACCATTTTTTTTTCTGGATTTTTTTTAGATTCCGTCTCTCGCAGTTGAAGTGTACCTATTATAAAAATTACAGACCTCTACATGCTTCTTAAGTAGGAAAACCTGCAAAATCGGCAGTGTATCAAATACTTGTTCTCCCCACTGTAGTTAAAATACTCTCAATGTTCACCACAACAAACAGCTGAAGGATATCCAGGAAAACATAGCTAAAATACTCTCAATGCTCACCACAAACAACAGCTGAAGGATATCCAGGAAAACACAGCTAAAATACTCTCAATGCTCAACATAACAAACAGCTGAAAGATATCCAGGAAAAAAATTTAAAAATACTCTCAATGCTCACCACAACAAACAGCTGAAGGATATCCAGAAAAACATAGTTAAAATACTCTCAATGCTCACCACAACAAACAGCTGAAGGATATCCAGGAAAACACAGCTAAAATACTCTCAATGCTCACCACAACAAACAGCTGAAGGATATCCAGGAAAACATACCTGAAATACTCTCAATGCTCACCAGCTGAAAATATCCAGGAAAACACAGCTAAAATACTCTCAATGCTCACCACAACAAACAGCTGAAGGATTTCCAGGAAAACATAGTTAAAATACTCTCAATGCTCACCACAACAAACAGCTGAAGGATATCCAGGAAAGCACAGCTAAAATACTCTCAATGCTCACCACAACAAACAGCTGAAGCATATCCAGGAAAACACAGCTAAAATACTCTCAATGCTCACCACAACAAACAGCTGAAGGATATCCAGGAAAACACAGCTAAAATACTCTCAATGCTCACCACAAACAACAGCTGAAGGATATCCAGGAAAACATAGTTAAAATACTCTCAATGCTCACCACAACAAACAGCTGAAGGATATCCAGGAAAACATAGCTAAAATACTCTCAATGCTCACCACAACAAACAGCTGAAGGATATCCAGGAAAACATAGTTAAAATACTCTCAATGCTCAACACAAACAGCTGAAGGATATCCAGGAAAGCACAGCTAAAATACTCTCAATGCTCACCACAACAAACAGCTGAAGGATTTCCAGGAAAACATAGCTAAAATACTCTCAATGCTCACCACAACAAACAGCTGAAGGATATCCAGGAAAACATAGTTAAAATACTCTCAATGCTCAACACAAACAGCTGAAGGATATCCAGGAAAGCACAGCTAAAATACTCTCAATGCTCACCACAACAAACAGCTGAAGGATATCCAGGAAAACATAGCTAAAATACTCTCAATGCTCACCAGCTGAAGATATCCAGGAAAACATAGCTAAAATGCTCTCAATGCTCACCAGCTGAATATATCCAGGAAAACATAGCTAAAATGCTCTCAATGCGCACCAAAATAAACAAACTGTTGCAATCTGTTGTTAAAAGGGTGGATTTGCTCGACAGTAATGTGGAATCTGTCAGATGCGTGGACAAACAAGACAACAAAATTGGCCTTCTGGAAACAAAGCTGCAAACTTTAGAAGATGAACTGGATCAGCTAGAAAACAGATGGAGACAAAACAACAGGAGAATTTTGTCCCTACCGGAACATGAGGACAACAGAGACCTTTCCAGCTGCATGATCAAGCTGATATCGGAGGGCTGTATCACTGGAGGATCTGGAGCAATCCCATTGAATTGGAGTGAAGCAGAAAAATGCTAAATACCCTTAAATGGTAATCTTTAAGAAGTGGAATTATCAGACCAAAGTCCAGATTCCGAGAGCACGGGGTGGGGTGGGGGGGGGTATGGAAGGAGATCAAGGTCCAGGGCCATTTGATTTGTCCAGGACCTGTCTGCTAGGCTGAGGAACAAAACGCCAGAAATTCATTCCGATCAGACAGACACTTGAGGAAAAGGGAATCAAGTCTCAACTCCAATTCCCGGCAGTACTGTAGGTTTAGATACATTTGTTCTTGCTGATAGTTGCTTCAGAGTTATTGAGTCTAAGAAGGCTATAGGATCCATCCAACTGTTGTTTTAATCTGATTTATATAAAATGTTCATAGAAGCTTTAAAAATTGTAATGAATCCCATTGTTGTTTCTCCTTCCACAGTGGCAGCAGTAGGTCCTCTCCTCTCCTGTGTTGTTTCTCCTTCCACAGTGGCAGCAGTAGGTCCTCTCCTCTCCTGTGTTGTTTCTCCTTCCACAGTGGCAGCAGTAGGTCCTCTCCTCTCCTGGGTTGTTTCTCCTTCCACAGTGGCAGCAGTAGGTCCTCTCCTCTCCTGGGTTGTTTCTCCTTCCACAGTGGCAGCAGTAGGTCCTCTCCTCTCCTGTGTTGTTTCTCCTTCCACAGTGGCAGCAGTAGGTCCTCTCCTCTCCTGGGTTGTTTCTCCTTCCACAGTGGCAGCAGTAGGTCCTCTCCTCTCCTGTGTTGTTTCTCCTTCCACAGTGGCAGCAGTAGGTCCTCTCCTCTCCTGTGTGGTTTCTCCTTCCACAGTGGCAGCAGTAGGTCCTCTCCTCTCCTGTGTGGTTTCTCCTTCCACAGTGGCAGCAGTAGGTCCTCTCCTCTCCTGTGTGGTTTCTCCTTCCACAGTGGCAGCAGTAGGTCCTCTCCTCTCCTGTGTGGTTTCTCCTTCCACAGTGGCAGCAGTAGGTCCTCTCCTCTCCTGTGTTGTTTCTCCTTCCACAGTGGCAGCAGTAGGTCCTCTCCTCTCCTGTGTTGTTTCTCCTTCCACAGTGGCAGCAGTAGGTCCTCTCCTCTCCTGGGTTGTTTCTCCTTCCACAGTGGCAGCAGTAGGTCCTCTCCTCTCCTGGGTTGTTTCTCCTTCCACAGTGGCAGCAGTAGGTCCTCTCCTCTCCTGGGTTGTTTCTCCTTCCACAGTGGCAGCAGTAGGTCCTCTCCTCTCCTGTGTTGTTTCTCCTTCCACAGTGGCAGCAGTAGGTCCTCTCCTCTCCTGGGTTGTTTCTCCTTCCACAGTGGCAGCAGTAGGTCCTCTCCTCTCCTGGGTTGTTTCTCCTTCCACAGTGGCAGCAGTAGGTCCTCTCCTCTCCTGGGTTGTTTCTCCTTCCACAGTGGCAGCAGTAGGTCCTCTCCTCTCCTGGGTTGTTTCTCCTTCCACAGTGGCAGCAGTAGGTCCTCTCCTCTCCTGGGTTGTTTCTCCTTCCACAGTGGCAGCAGTAGGTCCTCTCCTCTCCTGGGTTGTTTCTCCTTCCACAGTGGCAGCAGTAGGTCCTCTCCTCTCCTGGGTTGTTTCTCCTTCCACAGTGGCAGCAGTAGGTCCTCTCCTCTCCTGGGTTGTTTCTCCTTCCACAGTGGCAGCAGTAGGTCCTCTCCTCTCCTGGGTTGTTTCTCCTTCCACAGTGGCAGCAGTAGGTCCTCTCCTCTCCTGGGTTGTTTCTCCTTCCACAGTGGCAGCAGTAGGTC
Organism: Coregonus clupeaformis; assembly: GCF_020615455.1. Lineage (NCBI taxonomy): Eukaryota > Metazoa > Chordata > Actinopteri > Salmoniformes > Salmonidae > Coregonus > Coregonus clupeaformis. The sequence continues at coordinate 49,912 of NW_025534909.1, forward strand.
CTCTCCTCTCCTGGGTTGTTTCTCCTTCCACAGTGGCAGCAGTAGGTCCTCTCCTCTCCTGGGTTGTTTCTCCTTCCACAGTGGCAGCAGTAGGTCCTCTCCTCTCCTGGGTTGTTTCTCCTTCCACAGTGGCAGCAGTAGGTCCTCTCCTCTCCTGGGTTGTTTCTCCTTCCACAGTGGCAGCAGTAGGTCCTCTCCTCTCCTGGGTTGTTTCTAATAACCGCTTTTCTATCTTTTAAAATGAGAACTGGTTTAAACTGGTTTAGCATGGATTCATTTTTTTCACTGGTTTAGCATGGATTCATTTTTTTCACTGGTTTAGCATGGATTCCTTTTGTGAGAGCTGCGAGACACTTACCAGGTTTATTTGCCATTAAGGAGTCTGCTTTATTTAAAATAATATATGCCATTTAACAGACACTTATATCCAAAGCAACGTACAATCATTATCTGATTAAATTGCTTTAGAAATGGGCACAAGACAGGGATATCCCCTCTCCCCCCTTCCTGTTTGCACGTAACAGGTATCAGTATTTTAAACATAAATAAACTAAATGTACTGATATACAATACATGACCCCCCCTGCTAAAAATATTTTCAGAATCCTCTAAAATCTCAGGATATAAAATTAACATAGAAATAACTAAATAATGGCAATAGGAAAAATAAAGAATAAATGACGATCTACAGTGTAGATCTCCTATAATATATACCGTATTTTCCGCACTATAAGGCGCACCGGATTATAAGGCGCACCTTCAACGAATGGCCTATTTTAGAACTGTTTTCATATATAAGGGGCACCGGATTATAAGGCGCATAGAATAGAAGATACTGCAGTCAAACGTTTGACTGGGGTTGCGTTACGCATCCACTAGATGGAGCTGTGCTAAAGGGAATGTCAACAAAACAGTCAGATAAACTTTATTAAGCGTTCTGACAACTCCGTTCACTCCCATGGTAACGTTGTTCAAACGTTAAATGTGCATATTAACAATATCTCCCAGCCTTGCTCACTCTTCTCCCAAACGTGGAGGGGAACTTTTCCCCTGATTCAGTAAACACGTAGTAAAAGAAAGAGTCTGATACCACTAAATCAAACATTAGTGCATAACTCAACATTGTTCAGTTACGTATAACACGTAAAGCTTTCCCCGTCCACGAATCCCTCAAATTCTTCTTCTTCAGTGTCCGAATTGAACGGAAACTCTGTTTAGTCTTCTTTACTTGGCGCAGGTCATCTTCTTGCTTCCTCCACTTCCGTACCATTGATTCATTAAATGTTGAATTCTCTCGCTGCTGCTCTATTCCCATATTCTACTGCGTGACCGACAGCCTTGAGCTTGAACTCTGCGTCGTAAGCGTGTCTCTTGAAAGCTGCCATTTTGGGGTCTTTATACACACACACAAGTGGTGTGGGACTGTGAGTAAGCACATAAGCCGTAATGCTGCAAGCGGTGCGGCTTTGTAGTTTACTAGTCCTACTGAAACATTTCATTATTATTAAATTGTTTTTGTTTTTTTTCATACTGAAACATTTTGACAGAGCGCCTTGAGCGCCGTGTACAACCAGTATGGATCAACCATTTAACCAATTGATCCATATATAAAGGCGCTCCGGATTATAAGGCGCACTGTCGTTTTTTGAGAAAATTAAAGGCTTTTAAGTGCGCCTTACGGAAAATACATGTCTGTGAGAGCCAGAAATCTTGCTTGTTTGTAGGTGACCAAATACTTATTTTCCACCATAATTTGCAAATAAATTCATTAAAAATCCTACAATGTGATTTTCTGGATTTTGGTTCTCTCATTTTGTCTGTCATAGTTGACGTGTACCTATGATGAAAATTACAGGCCTCTCTCATCTTTTTAAGTGGAGAACTTGCACAATTGGTGGCTGACTAAATACTTGTTTTCCCCACTGTATGTGGACACCTGCTTGTAGTAGTAGTAGTAGTAGTAGTAGTAGTAGTAGTAGTAGTAGTAGTAGTAGCTACACTACATGACCAAAAGTATGTGGACACCTGCTAGTAGTAGTAGTAGTAGTAGCTACACTACATGACCAACAGTCTGTGGACACCTGCTAGTAGTAGTAGTAGTAGTAGCTACACGACCAACAGTATGTGGACACCTGCTCGTAGTAGTAGTAGTAGTAGTAGTAGTAGTAGCTACACTACATGACCAACAGTATGTGGACACCTGCTAGTTGTAGTAGTAGCTACACTACATGACCAACAGTATGTGGACACCTGCTAGTAGTAGTAGTAGTAGCTACACTACATGACCAACAGTATGTGGACACCTGCTAGTTGTGTAGGTACACTACATGACCAACAGTATGTGGACACCTGCTAGTAGTAGTAGTAGTAGTAGTAGCTACACTACATGACCAACAGTATGTGGACACCTGCTAGTAGTAGTAGTAGTAGTAGCTACACTACATGACCAACAGTATGTGGACACCTGCTAGTAGTAGTAGTAGCTACACTACATGCCCAACAGTATGTGGACACCTGCTAGTAGTAGTAGTAGCTACACTACATGACCAACAGTATGTGGACACCTGCTAGTAGTAGCTACACTACATGACCAACAGTATGTGGACACCTGCTAGTAGTAGCTACACTACATGACCAACAGTATGTGGACACCTGCTAGTAGTAGTAGTAGTAGTAGTAGTAGGACCAGAAGTATGTGGACACCTGCTCGTCCAACATCTCACTCCAAAATCATGGGCATTAATATGGAGTTGGTCCCCCCTTTGCTGCTATAACAGCCTCCACTCTTCTGGGAAGGCTTTCCACTAGATGTTGGAACATTGCTGCGGGGGACTTGCTTCCATTCAGCCACATGAGCATTAGTGAGGTCGGGGCACTGATGTTGGGCGATTAGGCCTGGCTCGCAGTCAGCGTTCCAATTTACATTTACATTTACATTTTAGTCATTTAGCAGACGCTCTTATCCAGAGCGACTTACAGGAGCAATTAGGGTTAAGTGCCTTGCTCAAGGGCACATTTGCGTCATTTAGCAGACTCCAATTCATCCCAAAGGTGTTCGATGGGGTTGAGGTCAGGGCTCTGTGCAGGCCAGTCAAGTTCTTCCACACCGATCTCGTCAAACGATTTCTGTATGGACCTAGATTTGTGCACGGGGGCATTGTCATGCTGAAACAGGAAAAGGCCTTCCCAAAATTGTTGCCACAAAGTTGGAAGCACAAAATGTCTAGAATGTCATCGTATGCTGTAGCGTTTACACCACTCCAGCCGACGCTTGGCATTGCACATGGTGACCTTAGGCTTGTGTGCGGCTGCTCGGCCGTGGAAACCCCATTTCATGAAGATCCCGACGAACAGCTCGTGCTGACGTTGCTTCAAGAGGCAGTTTTGAACCCGGTAGTGAGTGTTGCAACCGAGGACCGAGGATTTTCACTCGCTACGCGCTTCAGCGGGTCGCGTTCTGTGAGCTTGTGTGGCCCGACTACTTCGCGGCTGAGCCGTTGTTGCTCCTGGATGTTCCCACTTCACAATAACAGCCCTTACAGTTGACCGGGGCAGCTCTAGCAGGGCAGAAATTTGACGTACTGACCTGTTGGAAAGGTGGCATCCTATGACGGTGCCACGTTGAAAGACACTGAGCTCTTCAGTACGGGCCATTCTCTACTGCCAATGTTTTGTCTATGGAGATTGCATGGCGGTGTGCTCGATTTTATACACCTGTTAGCAACAGGTGTGGCTGAAATAGCCAAATCCACTAATTTCAAGGGGTGTCCACATACTTTTGTATATATAGTGTATGTCATGACTGTAAACACATTTTGCTTTAACAATTTAACATTTGCTTAAACAGCACCCTGATAGGATACTGCAGCCTCACTCTACCCATGACAAAGTCATTTTTTATCACGCGAAATATGAAAATAAATGATTTGGTATCATTTTTATTATGGAAGATTGAATAAATTGTGTTTCAAACGGTTTGTTTGGAATGATTTGTAGCTATCTGTTATATCTAGCCTAGTTGTAAAAGAACGGACATCTGCACAGTTTCACATTGAACATCACTCTGTCGTTTAATGACATGTGCCACGATTCTGACAACCCATTCATCCGTAACGCAGCACACTGTCGTAAACCATAACAACGTACAGTACGGCGTACAGCACGTCGTACCATACATAACATTTCCCCCTTTCCAAAACCAGGGACTGGTACCATATATAAAATGTCCATAGGGCAAGAACCTAGAGTGATACCTGTAAGAAATAAACATTAACCCTTAAACGGATGGACTCTCCAAACTAGCCAGTTCAGTCCATTAACCTGAGGTTGACTAAGACACCTAACGGAGCCTAAGAATGAAAAAGAGGTTAAGTAGTCCCCCAGATAAGCAGTGGGCGAGTTCGTGCCTGCATAGGCCTTTCTTCCACCGTCACCGCTTGTGGCTCTGGCCCTTGGGGGAACCCACAGAGGCTGGGGCTCAGGTGGTAGTGGTGGAGGAGGTCCATCCGGTGGCGTCTCTGGCCTGCATGTCCGTTTTGTGTGCCTTCGTGTTCCTTGAGGGGCAGGGACTTTTCTGAGGCGGCTGGCGTGCCAGCGTGATCCATTGCTCATCATGAATGTGGCGGGCCCCAGTTGTCGACTGACCTGCAAGGGGTCCGACCAGAATGAGGCCATTTTGTTGCACCGCTGAGGCCGTCGGGCTCGGACCCAGTCTGACACTTGAATGATCGACTTCTTCACCCTGTGTGCCTTGTCAAAACGCTGTTTCATTGCTCTTTGGTGCCTGGTCACTGCCTGCTGTTCTTGGGTGCGCCTAGTCGCCGGTTCTGCTACTCTCTGTGTTCTGAGTCTGTCCAGTGGCAGTTCCATCTCACGACCTAGCATGAGGGATGCCGGGGAGACCTGTGTTGTTGTGTGTTTGCTTGCTCTGTAGTGCATTAGCGTTTGATTCAAAGCAGTTTGGAACGTGCACCCCTGGACCAGGTGCGCTCTGATGCCGTTCTTCAGCGTTTGGTTGAAGCGTTCCACCCCTCCGTTAGCTTGTGGGTTGTAGTAGGCCGTGCGGATGTGTTTGATTCCCTTGTTGCTGAGATATGAGGAGAACTCGGCAGAGGTTAGCTGGGGCCCATTGTCCGTGGTAAGGGTGAGGGGTAGGCCCCACCTTGTGAACAGGCTGTCTAGGATGTCCACGATGGCCTGTGCTGTGACAGTTCCGACAGGAACCACTTCTGGCCACTTAGAGTGGAGGTCATACACCACCACCAGGAAGCGCTGATGGTGAGGGACTGCGTGTCCATGGATCTCGCCACAGATGTCCAGTTGATGTGCTCCCAGGGGGTGGGACGGCCATGCGAGAGGCTGCAGGGGGGTGGGGCGGACTGTCCTGTTTTTCCCACTGAGGAGGCATGCAGCACAATCCCTGACCAGGGCTTCAATGTCGTGGTCGATGCCTGGCCACCACACAAGGTCTCGACATCGCTGTTTGACCTTGACTATGCCCAAGTGACCTCGTGCGCCATGGATAGAACACGCGCACGCAGGCCACTCGGGACCACAGTGCAAAACCCTCGAGAGACACAGACTTCTTCCCAGCAAGAAAGTTCAGCTTCACTCTGGCGAAAGTCGCCAGCTCTTCCGGCACATGTGCTGGCCATCCAGTGCGTATGTAGGTGCGCAGGGTAGACAGTGTGGGATCCTGTTCCGATGCTTGCTTCAGCTCCTCCAGTGAGACGACTGACTGAAGAGGAGCGTAGAGCATTTGTACAAGCTCTGTTTCGTTGTCGTCTGGCAAGACGGTTGGAGTAGGGAGCGTCAAAGGAGCGTGAGAGGAGGTCTGCCACCACGTTATCCCTCCCCGGAGTGAACTTCAGCTGATAGTCATACTGTCTGAGGCGGTCGGCCCATCTGTGCAGCCGAAGTGGCTTGTGGCCAGTTCCTGATGCTGACAGTAGCGTTGTGAGGGACTGGTGGTCGGTTCGGAGTGTGAACAGACGGCCATATAGGTAGAGGTGCCACCTTTCAGCACGCCCAGACACAGGCCAGTGCTTCTCGTTCGCCCACAGAGTACCGTTGTTCTGTGGGGCTCAGGGCCCTTGAGGCGAGGCGGCGGCCTCTCAATGCCATTCTGCAGCTGTGGAGAGGACAGCTCCTAGTGCTCCAGCTGAGGCGTCACATGTGACAATGGTGTGGCAGACGGGGTCAAAGTGAGCCAAGACTGGGGCTGTGGTGAGCTGGCTCTTCAGTGAGCGGACCGCGTCTGAGCAGGCTGCCGTCCAGGCCCATGGCTCATCCTTCTTGAGGAGCTGGCGAAGGGGCGCTGTGGTCTGAGAGTAGTGGGGCAGAAACCGGAGGTAGTAAGCTGTCATGCCCAAGAATGAGGCCACCTGAGAGGCTGAGGTCGGTTCGGGATCCGGTGGACGGCTTCAATGTTCGACATGAGTGGGGCAATGCCTTTGGCCGACAGGCGGAAGCCCACAAACTCGACGGCTGGAGCTGCAAAGGTGCACTTTCCACCGTTCAGGGTCAGGTTGTTCCGCAGTAGAGCACTGAATACTCTGTGGAGTCGATAATCATGGATGTGGAGGTTCGGGGCCGTGGACCACGATGTCATCCAGATAGACCGCCACCCCAGGTATTCCAGCGAGGATGGTGCTCATCACCTTCTGGAAGCAGCTGGGGCGGAGCTAAGTCCAAAAGGCATGCGTGTAGTATCTGAACACGCCAGGCGTGTGTGACAAAGGCCGTGAGGTCTCTGCTAGCTGCATGGAGGGGTACCTGAAGATAACCCTGACGAAGGTCAAGCTTCGTGAAGATCGTGGAGCCATGGAATTGTGCGGTCAGCTCTCCTCAGCTGTAGGCAAGGGGTACTTATCCGGGGACAACGGCCTTGTTCACAGCACGGAGATCCACACAGGTCCGGATTCCACCGGACTTTTTGGTTGCAATGACCAAGTTTGAAATCCAGGGGGCAGCGTTGACTGGCTCAATGATGCCTGCATCCAACTGTGACTGGAGATCTTTTGTGACATCATCACGCAGTGCAAAGGGAATGCGCCGCAGGGGCTGCATGACTGGGGTCACTTCCGGATTCACTAGGGGCCTGTGGAGTAAAGGCTGTGAGGCAGCCCAGTCCATCAAACAGAGTCGGCCAGTTCTGTTGCCATGTGCAGGTAACCTGGTAGATAGCTGACCCACTGTCATCTCTCAGTGTGAATCCCAAGCCTGTGAAGAGGTCGAGGCCCAGGAGGTTGGCACCCCGCTTTGCAACATGAAATGTGAATGATGGCAGATGTTTGGTGCCGTAGTGTACTGGGACCTGGAGGGTGCCTACAATGTCTATCTTAGATCTACCGTACCCACACAGGGCAGTGGAGGGCTGTTGGAGTGGTAGGTGACTGAAAAACTTGTAGTAAGTGGCAAGGTTGAGCAACGACACCGCAGCGCCAGTATCCAGCAGCAAAGGCAAACCCACCTCACCCAGCTGCACAGTGCATGTCCTGAATGACACATGGTTGGTGGAGACGGTTCGGATTCCGTGTGTTCATGTTGAGAGTGAGATGAAACGAAGGGCCTGTTCTGGGTGGAGCTTAGTAGCAGGGGGCAGAACGACACACTTCGCAAAGTGATTGTATTTTGAACAGTTCTTGCATATTTTCCCACGGGCTGGGCAGTTTGAAGCCCTTGAATTGTGAGAGCTAGCCCCACAGTTGCCACAGCTAGTTCTGTTTGTTTGTCTGTGTGCCTGCTGCACGGGCATGTCGGTGTCTGTGTCCATGCAGCTATCGACGCGGGAGGCGTGCGCAGCGGCATGATCGTTGTAGTGCGCCTGCTCGGGCTGAAGCTGCTGTGTGAGAATGGCTGGGGGCCGAGTGTATGCTGCAGAGCTGTCTGTTAGCATAGAAGAGCATTCCAACGCCGCTTCAACCTGGAGTGCTATTTTAATAGCTCCATCTAGTTGTAAATTATCCGATTCCAAAAGCAGTTTCTCCCTTGTCTTTTCACATAACGTCCCCTCTATCAACTGATCCCTGATGATCTCGGTCCCGAAGTGTCCCGTAGTTACAAGAGCTAGCCAAATCCCTCAGATTAGCCACGTAGCTTTGAATGGACTCACCCGGCCGTTGGTGTCTCTTCCGTAAGCCGGAAGCGTCGGAGGAGCACTCGCTCTTTCCCGGCGAAGTGGTTCCGTAAGAGGCTGACTGCAGCAGTGAATGTAGGAGCCGATCCAAGCGCTCTGAAAATCCTCTGTCCCTCTGTACCAAGGCAGTGACGGAGCAGTGCTGTCCTCCGCTTGTCGGAGATTGTAGAAAAAAGTCCATAGCTTCTAAATAAGTGTTAAAACTATCAAGCCAGTTATTCCACGGGACTGGAGGTTCGCCAGGCACGGCGAGGAATGGTGCTGGCGGTGGTAAACTGAATTCAGCCATCTTAGCGCCAATGTTATATCTAGCCTAGTTGTAAAAGAACGGACATCTGCACAGTTTCACATTGAACATCACTCTGTCGTTTAATGACATGTGCCACGCATTCTGACAACCCATTCATCCGTAACGCAGCACACTGTCGTAAACCATAACAACGTACAGTACGACGTACAGCACGTCGTACCATACATAACACTATCGTCTCGACTTTTCTGTGAATTAGAGTCCATCCAACTCAATTTATCCTACCGGAAAAACGCAATTTCTGTAAAGTGTATTCGCCGCACGCAAATTAAGGAAGAAACTGAAGAGCAGATGGCTTGACCGCGTTTGCGAGTGTCGCATCACTTGACCGCAGTCAATATTGGGCTAGGAATCCTCCACAGTAGTACAATGGATTTGCAGTATTGATGAGGGCTAGTCTGTGAGACATTTAAGTTGTGATTTTGCGTGCAAATAACGTTTTGTTGTTGGCCAGCTTGTTGATGGTATACACATCTTACAGAGTAGCTTTATCAATTCCTACATTAAAAAAACGACATATTTAAGCTCAGAACATCATTTTAAAAAAAACACGCATCAGTTCAACAACTGCTCCTTCCAAGACAGTAACGTTACTTACTGTTGTTAATCAGATCTTCCGTCTCCTCCTCCTCTTCTTCTTCTTCCCCCTCCTCCTCCTCCTTCAACGTGACAGTTACCTCTCCCTCCTTCACTCCAAAAAAAAGCCTCGTCTTTATTCTCTTCATCTTTCACTGTAACAGTCTCAACCACCCTCCTCTTCTTTTGTTACTGTGACATCCTCCTCTCCTCCTCCTCTTTCACGACAACGTTCAGCCACAGACCCTCTTTCTCCTCTTCTTTCACTGTAACGTCTTTCTCTTCTTCTTTCACGGTAACAGCCTCACCCTCTACTTGTTTTTGTATTGTAACATCCTCCTCTTCCTTCTCTCTTTCACTAGAGCTTCTTTCTCCGTCCAGCAGACCTCCTCTTCTTTAGCAGGAGAGAGAGTAGCTTAGTGAGCTCATGGTCGGCGATGTTAGCTAGCTAGCAGTTAGCGACTAGACTAGTGATAGGCTAATTTATGAAGCCAGCTACCGTTACCTGACTAAACGTAAATATGACATTAAATGCGGAAACTAGTTATAAGACATTAGTATGTTTAAAATTCAGAGGCAAATATACACTGAAACAGTCTGATCAGCTTGAACGTTTCGACCATGTTGGCTAGCAAACTCTCGAGGTGGCTGACTCGTCGTTGTTGAAGAAACGTTCCGTCCACTAGATTATACGTCACACTAGAAGCATCGCCTGAAAGACACACATCGCCATCTACTGACTGGAGTGGGTATAGCAGTTGAGAGAAACGTTTATTTTATTTCCAGACAAAAAGTGATATTTTTTCATTTCTTTCATTAAATAATAATAGTATTTTCAAACTAGTGCAGATTCGTAATAAGTATGAATTTAAAACCTACTTCTTTCCACATCCTACCAACCCAACAGATGGATGGGCACCACAAACTCTGGATCAGGGCGGTGACCCCAGGATGGAGTCACCAGAAAACTCTGGATCCAGGCGGTGACCCCAGGGATGAAGTCACCAGAAAACTCTGGATCCAGGGCGGTGACCCCAGGGATGAAGGTACCACAAACTCTGGATCCAGGGCGGTGACCCCAGGGATGAAGGTACCAGAAACTCTGGATCCAGGGCGGTGACCCCAGGGATGAAGGTACCAGAAACTCTGGATCCAGGCGGTGACCCCAGGGATGAAGGTACCAGAAACTCTGGATCCAGGGCGGTGACCCCAGGGATGAGAGGCACCAGAAACTCTGGATCCAGGGCGGTGACCCCAGGGATGAAGTCACCAGAAACTCTGGATCCAGGGCGGTGACCCGAGGGATGAAGTCACCAGAAACTCTGGATCCAGGGCGGTGAGGCTGTTTGGAAGCCTGTGTCAGGTCCGGGCTTCCCATCGCCAAGGAGCCCCCACGGGGCCAATAGGGGGTGTGTCCACTGAGCCATGGAGCTAATTAAAATAGGGTGTGTGTCCATTGAGGGGGTGCAAACATATTTTTTTCCCACCACTTATTTTTAGAGCTGGTCTGTTATTTCAAATAAAATAAAATCAAATGGTATTGGTCACATACACGTGTTCAACAGATCAAATCAAATCAAATGTTATTGGCCACATGCGCGAATACAACAGGTGCAGACATTACAGTGAAAATGCTTTACTTACAGCCCTTAACCAACAAACGCATTTATTTCTTAATAAAAAAAAGTAAAATAAAACAACAACAAAAAAAGTGTTGAGAAAAAAATAGCAGAAGTAAAATAAAATAACAGTAGGGAGGCTATATATACAGGGGGTACCGGTACAGTAATGTTATTGGTAACAACATGTGTTTAGCAGATGTTATAGCGGGTGATAACAGTAGGGAGGCTATATATACAGGGGGTACCGGTGCAGTAATGTTATTGGTAACAACATGTGTTTTAGCAGATGTTATAGCGGGTGATAACAGTAGGGAGGCTAGTATATACAGGGGGTACCGGTAGCAGTAATGTTATTGGGTGTAGTGAAATGTTTGTGCTTCTAGCTCCGACAGTGCAGTAATATCTAACAAGTAATATCTAACAATTCCACAACATATACCCAATAACACACAAAACTAGTAAGAATGAATTAAGAATATATACATACATATATGGACGAGCAATGACAGAGCGGCATGGACTAAGGTACAGTAGAATAGTATAGAATAGAGTATATACATATGAGATGAGTAATGCAAGATATGTAAACATTATTAAAGTGACTAAGATACCGTAGAATAGTATAGAATACAGTATATACATATGAGATGAGTAATGCAAGATATGTAAACATTATTAAAGTGACTAAGATACTGTAGAATAGTACAGAATACAGTATATACATAATGAGATGAGTAATGCAAGATATGTAAACATTATTAAAGTGACTAAGATACTCGTGAGAATAGTATAGAATACAGTATATACATATGAGATGAGTAATGCAAGATAAACATTATTAAAGTGGCTAGTGTTCCATTTCTTAAAGTGGCCAGTGATTTATAGTCGCTGTCTATAGGCAGCAGCCTCTAATGTGCTAGTGAAGGCTATTTAACAGTCTGATGGCCTTGAGATAGAAGCTGTTTTTCAGTCTCTCGGTCCCGGCTTTGATGCACCTGTACTGATCTCGCCTTCTAGATGATAGCGGGGGGAACAGGCAGTGGCTCGGGTGGTTGTTGTCCTTGATGATCTTTTTGGCCTTCCTGTGACATCGGGTGCTGTAGGTGTCCTGGAAGGCTGGTAGTTTGCCCCCGGTGCAGGAGCCCTCACCTCCTCCCTGTAGGCGGTCTCGTCATTGTTGGTAATCAAGACTACTAATGTTGTGTCGTCTGCAAACTTGATGATTGAGTTGGAGGTGTGGCGGCCACACAGTCATGGGTGAACAGGGAGTACAGGAGGTGGCTGAGCACGCACCCTTGTGGGGCCCTAGTGTTGAGTATCAGCGAAGTGGAGGTGTTGTTTTCCACCTTCATCACCTGGGGGGCAGCCATTCAGGAAGTCCAGGACCCAGTTGCACAGAGCGGGGGTTCGGACCCAGGGCCCCGAGCTTAGTGATGAGCTTGGAGGGTACTATGGTGTTGAATGCTGAGCTATAGTCAATGAACAGCATTCTTACATAGGTATTCCTCTTGTCCAGATGGGATAGGGCAGTGTGCAGTGTGATGGCGATTGCATCGTCTGTGGATCTATTGAGGGGTAAGCAAATTGAAGTGAGTCTAGGGTGACAGGTAAGGTAGAGGTGATATGATCCTTGACTAGTCTCTCAAAGCACTTCATGATGACAGAAGTGAGTGCTACGGGCGACAGTCATTTAGTTCAGTTACCTTTGCTTTCTTGGGTACAGGGACAATGGTGGCCATCTTGAAGCATGTGGGGACAGCAGACTGGGATAGGGAGAGATTGAATATGTCCGTAAACACACCTGTATACAGTACCAGTCAAAAAGTTTGGACACACCTACTCATTCAAGGGTTTTTCTTTATTTTGACTATTTTTTATTGTAGAATAATAGTAGAAGACATCACAACCATGAAATAAACACATATGGAATCATGTAGTAACCAAAAAAGTGTTAAACAAATCAAAATATATTTTATATTTGAGATTCTTCAAGCTGCCTTGATGACAGCTTTGCACACTCTTGGCATTCTCTCAACCAGCTTCATGAGGTAGTCACCTGGAATGAATTTCAATTAACAGGTGTGCCTTGTTAAAAGTTAATTTGTGGAATTTCTTTCCTTCTTAATGCGTTTCAGCCAATCAGTTGTGTTGTGACAAGGTAGTGGTGGTATACAGAAGATAGCCCTATTTGGTAAAAGACCAAGTCCATATTATGGCAAAAACAGCTCAAATAAGCAAGAGAAACGACAGTCCATCTTAACCAGCATGATTTACCTTTACTACATGATTCCATATGTGTTATTTCATAGTTTTGATGTCTTCACTATTATTCTACAATGTAGAAAATAGTAAAAATAAAGAAAAACCCTTGAATGAGTAGGTGTTCTAAAACTTTTGACTGGTACAGTACATCTTGTACAGTATATATACACACACTGAACAAAATTAAACGCAACATGCAACAATTTCAAAGATTTTAATGAGTTACAGTTCATTGAAGGAAATCAGTCAATTGAAATACATTAATTAGGCCCTAATCTATGGATTTCACATGTGTCACGCCCTGGCTCTGGGGACTCTTAAATGTTGAGCCAGGGTGTGGACTTGTTATGTTTAGTTGTCTATGGGGTGTTCTAGATTGTGTATATCTATGTTGGCCAGGGTGGTTCCCAATCAGAGACGGCTGTAGCTCGTTGTCTCTGATTGGGGACCATACTTAAGCGGCCTTTTGGCACTTTTGTTTTGTGGGATCTTGTTCCGTAAGGTTTGTTTTTGGTGTTAACCTAGGACTTCACGTATCGTTTGGTTTGTTGTTTTGTTCGTGTGTGTACTTCAATAAAATATGTACGGTTATCACGCTGCGCCTTGGTCCGCTTCATCTATCGACGATCGTGACAGCATGACTGGGCAGGGGCTCAGCAATAGGTGGGACTGGGACGGCATAGGCCCACCCACTGGGGAGCCAGGTCCAGCCAATCAGAATGAGTTTTTCCCCATAAAAGGGCTTTATTACAGACAGAAATACTCCTCAGTTTCATCAGCTGTCTGGTCTCAGACGATCCCGGAGGTGAAGAAGCAGGATGTGGAGGTCCTGGGCTGGCGTGGTTACATGTGGTCTGCGGTTCTGAGGCCGGTTGGACAAACTATCAAATTCTCTAAAACGACGTTGGAGTATTCAGACCCTTTACTCAGTATTTTGTTGAAGCACCTTTGGCAGCGATTGCAGCCTCGAGTCTTCTTGGGTATGACGCTACAAGCTTGGCACACCTGTATTTGGGGAGTTTCTCCCATTCTTCTATGAAGATCCTCTCAAGCTCTGTCAGGTTGGATGGAGAGCGTCGCTGCACAGCTATTTTCAGGTCTCTCCAGAGATGTTCGATCGGGTTCAAGTCCGGGCTCTGGCTGGGCCACTCAAGGTTATTCAGAGACATGTCCTGAAGCCACTCCTGCGTTGTCTTGGCTGTGTGCTTAGGGTCGTTGTCCTGTTGGAAGGTGAACCTTCGACCGAGTCTGAGTTCCTGAGCACTCTGGAGCAGGTTTCATCAAGGATCTCTCTGTACTTTGCTCTGTTCATCTTTCCCTCGATCCTGACTAGTCTCCCAGTCCCTGCCGCTGAAAAACATCCACAGCATGATGCCTGCCACCACCATGCTTCACTGTAGGGATGGTGCCCGGTTTCCTCCAGACGTGAGGCTTGGCATTCATGGTCTGAGAGTCCTTTAGGTGCCTTTTGGCAAACTCCAAGCGGGCGGAGGAGTGTCTTTTACTGAGGAGTGGCTTCCGTCTGGCCACTCTACCATAAAGGCCTGATTGGTGGAGTGCTGCAGAGATGGGAGAACCTTCCAGAAGGACAACCAACTCCACAGAGTTTGGCCTGGAAAAGTCTCTAAGAAGAGTCTTGGTGGTTCCAAACACTCTCTATAACTCTATACAGTGTCTTCAGAAAGTATTCATACCCATTGACTTATTCCACATTTTGCTGTGTCACAGCCTGAATTCAAAATGGATTGAAAAAATAATAATATTCACCCATCTACACACAAGGACAAAGTGAAAACATGTTTTTAGACATTTTTGCAAATGTATTGAAAATGAAAATCCAGGAAATATCTCATTTACATAAGTATTCACACCGCTGAGTCAATATATGGTAGAATCACCTTTGGCAGAGATTACAGCTGTGAGTCTCTTTGGGTGAGTCTCTAAAAGCTTTGCACACTTGGATTGTGCAACATTTACCCATTATTATTTTCAGAATTCTTCAAGTTCTATCAAATTGGATGTTGATCGTTGCTAGACAACCATTTTCAAGTCTTGCCATAGATTTACAAGCAGATTTAAGTCCAAACTGTAACTCTGCCACTCAGGAACATTCCCTGTCTTGTTGATAAGCAACTCCATTGGAGATTTGTCCGTGTGTGTTTTAGATTATTGTCCTGCTGAAAGGTGAATTCAAATCAAATCAAATTGTATTGGTCACGTACACATATTTAGCAGATGTTATTGCGGGTGTAGCGAAACGCTTGTGTTCCTAGCTCCAACAGTGCAGTAGTATCTAACAATTCACAACAATACACACAAATCTAAAAGTAAAAGAATGGAATTAAGAAATATATAAATATTAGGATGAGCAATGTGTAGGAGTGGCATTGACTAAAATACAGTAGAGGTGAAAAATCTGTCGATGTGCCCTTGAGCAAGACACTTAACCCTAATTGCTCCTGTAAGTCGCTCTGGATAAGAGCGTCTGCTAAATAACAATATATATACAGTGGGGAGAAATAACATAGCTAGTTGGCTAAATAGCTAAAGTTAGCTGGCTGGCTAAGATAACTGCATATACAGTGGGGAGAACAAGTATTTGATACTATTTGGCTGGAGTAATGGAGAGGACAGTGTTTCGCTATCACAGGTGGTAATCTATCACAGGTGGTAATCTATCACAGGTGGTCATCTATCACAGGTGGTCATCTATCACAGGTGGTAATCTATCACAGGTGGTAATCTATCACAGGTGGTCATCTATCACAGGTGGTCATCTATCACAGGTGGTCATCTATCACAGGTGGGTAATCTATCACAGGTGGTAATCTATCACAGGTGGTCATCTATCACAGGTGGTCATCTATCACAGGTGGTAATCTATCACAGGTGGTAATCTATCACAGGTGGTAATCTATCACAGGTGGTAATCTATCACAGGTGGTAATCTATCACAGGTGGTAATCTATCACAGGTGGTCATCTATCACAGGTGGTAATCTATCACAGGTGGTCATCTATCACAGGTGGTAATCTATCACAGGTGGTAATCTATCACAGGTGGTAATCTATCACAGGTGGTCATCTTTCACAGGTGGTAATCTTTCAACTTCACCGCATCAAAGGGACGATGGACGGGGCCATGTACCGTCAAATCTTGGGTGAGAACCTCCTTCCCTCAGCCAGGGCATTGAAAATGGGTCGTGGATGGGTATTCCAGCATGACAAGGACCCAAAACACACAGCCAAGGCAACAAAGGAGTGGCTCAAGAAGAAGCACATTAAGGTCCTGGAGTGGCCTAGCCAGTCTCAGACCTTAATCCCATAGAAAATCTGTGGTGGGAGCTGAAGGTTCGAGTTGCCAAACGTCAGCCTCGAAACCTTTAATGACTTGGAGAAGATCTGCAAAGAGGAGTGGGACAAAATCCCTCCTGAGATGTGTGCAAACCTGGTGGCCAACTACAAGAAACGTCTGACCTCTGTGATTGCCAACAAGGGTTTTGCCACTAAGTAATGTTTTGCAAAGGGGTCAAATACTTATTTCCCTCATTAAAAATGCAAATCAATTTACAACATTTTTCTCATTTTTCATCTCTGGATAAGAGCGTCTGCTAAATAACAATATATATGTCTCAATATAATAGTATTATATAATTATATACATTTAAAATATACTTTGTCAATAAAAATATTTCCTCAACTGCGATACCCACTCCAGTCAGCAGATGGCGATGTGTGTCTTTCAGGCGATGCTGAAAGCGTGACGTATAATCTAGTGGACGGGAGGCAACAGTCAACCACCTCCGTAGCTGATTAGCCAACAGCCGAAAGATTCAAGCTCTAGACGCTTTCGGTGTATATTAGCCACTGTGTTTTAAACCCACTTCTGCCGTCTAGTTAGTTATCCCATTTAATTTCATATTTACGGTGTGTTGTTATTGGTCAGCTAGCTGGCTGGTTAAGTTAGCACTAGCCTAGCTAGCTAACATCCCCGACCATGAGGTCACTAAGCTACTCTCTCCTGCTAAAGAAGAGGAGGTCTGCTGGACGGAGATAGAAGCTCTAGTGAAAGAGGAGGAGGAAGAGGAGGATGTTACAATACAAAAACAAGTAGAGGGTGAAGCTGTTACCGTGAAAGAAGAAGAGAAAGACGTTACAGTGAAAGAAGAGGAAGACGCGTTCAGAGTGAAAGAGGAGGAGGAAGAGATAGAGGAGGATGCAGGATTTTGGAGTGAAGAAGGAGGGAGAGATTACTGTCACGTTGAAAGATGAAGATGAAGAGGAGGAGATGGGAGATCTGATTAACACCAGTAAGTACCGCCTTAAATGTGTTTTTCACTTTGGATATTTGGAGTTCGCTCGTCAATTCAATGGAGAGATATGCTATGCTACTAGCATCATGTTATGAATTTGCAAAGCCATCTCCTATAGTGTTTTTCTCAAAGTTGTCGGTATGTCACGTGTCCTACTTATCAGTACACTCAGAACAACTTAAGCATTACGAAACTTCTATTCGATCAAAGTAAACATCACGTAGCACGTAAGCCATTCATTTTGTTGACCAACCTGGACCAGCTCATTGACCTCCATACAAAAACTCCACCTGCTGGAAGGAGAGATATTCCCGTGAGTTGGTTCTCTCTCTTCCTCTAGGGCTACACTAGCTTGTGCTAGTTAGTAATCTCGTTCCCAGACACTTCCACGCAGTGTGGGACGAGGTTAGCCAGCTAGCTACATTCCCTCGGCGTAAAGCAGTGTTCGGCAGCCCGGGGCTAAGGACACAGTGTACCGATGCAAAATCGGCAGTGTATCAAATACTTGTTCTCAAACATATACTCATTAAAATACAAAAACACAGTCATGGGAAGATATATTGAGACCTAGGTGTCTTTTACACATGTATATACAGTGGGGAGAACAAGTATTTGATACACTGCCGATTTTGCAGGTTTTCCTACTTACAAAGCATGTAGAGGTCTGTAATTTTTATCATAGGTACACTTCAACTGTGAGAGACGGAATCTAAAACAAAAATCCAGAAAATCACATTGTATGATTTTTAAGTAATTAATTTGCATTTTATTGCATGACATAAGTATTTGATACATCGGAAAAGCAGAACTTAATATTTGGTACAGAAACCTTTGTTTGCAATTAGAGATCATACGTTTCCTGTAGGTCTTGACCAGGTTTGCACACACTGCAGCAGGGATTTTGGCCCACTCCTCCATACAGACCTTCTCCAGATCCTTCAGGTTTTGGGGCTGTCGCTGGGCAATACGGACTTTCAGCTCCATCCAAAGATTTTCTATTAGGTTCAGGTCTGGAGACTGGCTAGGCCACTCCAGGACCTTGAGATGCTTCTTACGGAGCCACTCCTTAGTTGCCCTGGCTGTGTGTTTCGGGTCGTTGTCATGCTGGAAGACTCCAGCCACAACCCATCTTCAATGCTTTACTGAGGGAAGGAGGTTGTTGGCCAAGATCTTGCGATACATGGCCCCATCCATCCTCCCCTCAATACGGTGCAGTCGTCCTGTCCCCTTTGCAGAAAAGCATCCCCAAAGAATGATGTTTCCACCTCCATGCTTCACGGTTGGGATGGTGTTCTTGGGGTTGTACTCATCCTTCTTCTTCCTCCAAACACGGCGAGTGGAGTTTAGACCAAAAAGCTCTATTTTTGTCTCATCAGACCACATGACCTTCTCCCATTCCTCCTCTGGATCATCCAGATGGTCATTGGCAAACTTCAGACGGGCCTGGACATGCGCTGGCTTGAGCAGGGGGGACCTTGCGTGCGCTGCAGGATTTTTATCCATGACGGCGTAGTGTGTTACTAATGGTTTCTCTTTGAGACTGTGGTCCCAGCTCTCTTCAGGTCATTGACCAGGTCCTGTCGTGTAGTTCTGGGCTGATCCTCACCTTCCTCATGATCATTGATGCCCCACGAGGTGAGATCTTGCATGAAGCCCCAGACCGAGGGTGATTGACCGTCATCTTGAACTTCTTCAATTTTCTAATAATTGCGCCAACAGTTGTTGCCTTCTCACCAAGCTGCTTGCCTATTGTCCTGTAGCCCATCCCAGCCTTGTGCAGGTCTACAATTTTATCCCTGATGTCCTTACACAGCTCTCTGGTCTTGGCCATTGTGGAGAGGTTGGAGTCTGTTTGATTGAGTGTGTGGACAGGTGTCTTTTATACAGGTAACGAGTTCAAACAGGTGCAGTTAATACAGGTAATGAGTGGAGAACAGGAGGGCTTCTTAAAGAAAAAACTAACAGGTCTGTGAGAGCCGGAATTCTTACTGGTTGGTAGGTGATCAAATACTTATGTCATGCAATAAAATGCAAATTAATTACTTAAAAATCATACATTGTGATTTTCTGGATTTTTGTTTTAGATTCCGTCTCTCACAGTTGAAGTGTACCTATGATAAAAATTACAGACCTCTACATGCTTTGTAAGTAGGAAAACCTGCAAAATCGGCAGTGTATCAAATACTTGTTCTCCCCACTGTACATGTACAGTACCAGTGAAAAATTTGGACACCTACCCATTCAAGGGTTTTTCTTAATTTTTTACTATTTTCTACATTGTATAATAATAGTGAAGACATCAAAACTATGAAATAACACATATGGAATCATGTAGTAACCAAAAAAGTGTTAAACAAATCAAAATATATTTTATATTTGAGATTCTTCAAAGTAGCCACCCTTTGCCTTGACGACAGCTTTGCACACGCTTGGCATACTCTCAACCAGCTTCATGAGGTAGTCACCTGGAATGCATTTCAATTAACAGGTGTGCCTTGTTAAAAGTTAATTTGTGGAATTTCTTTCCTTGACTTCCACATTTTTGTTACGTTACAGCCTTATTCTAAACTTGATTATATAAAAATGTTCCTCGTCAATCTACACACAATACCCCATAATGCCAAAGCAAAAACTGGTTTTTAGATTTATTTTTCTAATAATCCCCAGGAATAATTCTCAGAGTAATAATGTTACTATAAAATGTTATAATGTATAATATAATATAATAATATTATGTAATATAATATAAAGATACTTGGAAAAAGAAGCTGAATAGAATGACAGAATGACAACATAAACAATTCAACCTCCTTCCTCCAACCCCCCCCCACCCCAGACAATACCTCCCCAAACGAGGTATAAGCCTAAATAGAACATAGAACAACCCCAAAACGTTTCAATAAAATCAAAACGGCACATTTACTGTTTACTGAGTCGAGACAACGGATGCTGTAAACAAATAACCAAACATGTAGGTAAATGAGACAGTAAATAAACACATAAACAAAGGAATTACGTAAACCCTAATAACATTCAATAAAAGGGACTGAACGCTTGTAAGGCAAGCAAACTAGATGATCAAAACATTCGATCACATCAAATAAGCCTGAGTGGGTTCGCCTCCTCCCGAACTGTATAGGATAATACAGTTAGAACTAAACATAGTTCTGCTACAGCTTCTTACTGTTACTATTAACAAGCCACTGTTTCTGATCTATGAGTTCAAGACTTCTTGATGTGAGCCATAGCCTCCCTGTGGAGAGTCAAAAGTGTAGTCTTTTACATCATGAGAAAGCCACAGGTGGGCCGGGAATCGCAGTCCGTACTTCACACCTGGATGGTCGCGTAGCTGTCGTTTGGCCTGCCCGAAAGCTGAGCGCTGCCTGGACACAGTGGGGGGAGTAGTCCTGGTAGATAGAGAAGCTCTGTCCTTGAAAGCTCAGAGTGGTATTGTGGGCTCAGAGAATCGACATCTTCTCATGGAAAAAGTGCTGAATGATGTCACGGGGGCCTCTCACTGTCCTGTGGCCTTGGGCGCAGTGACCGGTGGGCACGATCAATCAGGGGCTTCTCATCCATGGCGAGAACTGGACAACACCCTGGACAACACCCTGTCGTTCTCCGCTAACATCAAGGCGGTGACCCGATCCTGTAGGTTCATGCTCTACAACATTTGGAGAGTACGACCCTGCCTTACACAGGAAGCGGCACAGGTCCTAATCCAGGCACTTGTCATCTCCCGTCTGGATTACTGCAACTCGCTGTTGGCTGGGCTCCCTGCCTGTGCCATTAAACCCCTACAACTCATCCAGAATGCCGCAGCCCGTCTGGTGTTCAACCTTCCCAAGTTCTCTCACGTCACCCCGCTCCTCCGCACACTCCACTGGCTTCCAGTTGAAGCTCGCATCTGCTACAAGACCATGGTGCTTGCCTACGGAGCTGTGAGGGGAACGGCACCTCCGTACCTTCAGGCTCTGATCAGTCCCTACACCCAAACAAGGGCATTGCGTTCATCCACCTCTGGCCTGCTGGCTCCCCTACCTCTGCTGAAGCACAGTTCCCGCTCAGCCCAGTCAAAACTGTTCGCTGCTCTGGCACCCCAATGGTGGAACAAGCTCCCTCACGACGCCAGGACAGCGGAGTCACTCACCACCTTCCGGAGACATTTGAAACCCCACCTCTTTAAGGAATACCTGGGATAGGATAATGTAATCCCTTACCCCCCTCCCAAAAAATAAAATAAATAATAATAATAATAATTGTAAAGTGGTTAACCCACTGGCTATAAGGTGAATGCACCTATTTGTAAGTCGCTCTGAATAAGAGCGTCTGCTAAATGACGTAAATGTAACGTAAATGAGAACATCCTTCAGCAGCCCGGAAACAAAATCTGTTTGCGCGAGGCATTTCCGCTGACTCTGGGACCGATACCAGTCTCAGGTTATTGGGGCAAGAAAATCCCTCTGCTCACACAGCTCTCCTGCACCTTTTTCAGATCCGCAGCCAGGCCTTTCACGTCAGCCTCCAGAGAGGTAGTCAGCTCTCCCAGCCAGGCGTTTCACGTCAGCCTCCAGAGAGGTAGTCAGGTCTCCCAGCCAGGCGTTTCACGTCAGCCTCCAGAGAGGTAGTCAGCTCTCCCAGCCAGGCGTTTCACGTCAGCCTCCAGAGAGGTAGTCAGCTCTCCCAGCCAGGCGTTTCACGTCAGCCTCCAGAGAGGTAGTCAGCTCTCCCAGCCAGGCGTTTCACGTCAGCCTCCAGAGAGGTAGTCAGGTCTCTGTCCAGCCAGGCGTTTCACGTCAGCCTCCAGAGAAGTAGTAAGGTCTCCCAGCCAGGCGTTTCACGTCAGCCTCCAGAGAGGTAGTCAGGTCTCCCAGCCAGGCGTTTCACGTCAGCCTCCAGAGAGGTAGTCAGCTCTCCCAGCCAGGCGTTTCACGTCAGCCTCCAGAGAGGTAGTCAGCTCTCCCAGCCAGGCGTTTCATGTCAGCCTCCAGAGAGGTAGTCAGCTCTCGTAGATCCGCCAGCCAGGCGTTTCACGTCAGCCTCCAGAGAGGTAGTCAGCTCTCCCAGCCAGGTGTTTCACGTCAGCCTCCAGAGAGGTAGTCAGCTCTCCCAGCCAGGCGTTTCACGTCAGCCTCCAGAGAGGTTGTCAGCTCTCCTGCACCTTTTTCAGATCCGCCAGCCAGGCGTTTCACGTCAGCCTCCAGAGAGGTAGTCAGCTCTCCCAGCCAGGCGTTTCACGTCAGCCTCCAGAGAGGTAGTCAGGTCTCCCAGCCAGGCGTTTCACGTCAGCCTCCAGAGAGGTAGTCAGGTCTCCCAGCCAGGCGTTTCACGTCAGCCTCCAGAGAGGTAGTCAGGTCTCTGATTTCCCAGCCAGGCGTTTCACGTCAACCTCCAGAGAGGTAGTCAGCTCTCCCAGCCAGGCGTTTAAAGTCAGCCTCCAGAGAAGTAGTCAGGTCTCCTAGCCAGGTGTTTCACGTCAGCCTCCAGAGAGGTAGTCAGGTCTTCTAGCCAGGTGTTTCACGTCAGCCTCCAGAGAGGTAGTCAGGTCGGAGTCAGGTGTAAAGGGCTGTAATCATCATGGTGTGGAACTCTGTTGTTGTTTTGAGTTATGCAATAACAGGCAGTCTCGTTTTGGCGGATTAGTTGAATCTGCTTTGAAAAGTACCAGAAACCTCTTGCCCACAGTGGTCTAAAGTAGTGCACTATATAGGGAATATGATGCTTGTATTCAACTACATACATTTTCATCTTAACTTTCTCAGAGTGTAGAAGAAGCTTGATGGCCTCGAATGTTCATTTTAGCTCCCCCAGACAAAACCACACCTCTGGGCAAAGTGCGAGTCTCTGGGCTTTCAGGCTCAGGAGAGGACAGTGATGAAACTGGGTCTTGAAGGCCGGGTTTTTCCTCAGTCCTGTTTTTGTCTTTATGTTTCGTGACATTTTGAAAGCAAAGTAGAGTCTTGCGTACTCCAGAAAGGGGTCACCAAAATAATATTTGAAAAGAAATACGGTTTTACTGCTAAATTCACATTAACTTTAAGAATACTGCGTGAGCAAACGGAAAACACACTGCGACCGAAATGTTTGATGATTGTCTAGGTTGCCTTGGTGACCACTGTTCTTCACACTGGCTATTATTTTAATGAACTCCACCCCCAAACAAGACCAAATCTGAACCAATCATAGATGTCTGTTTCACAAGTTTGGACACACAGTAACTGGATACTCTGTTTGTCTTTGGCAGGAGAGAGACCAGACTCTCCCTCTGACAGCGGGAAGAGTCCTTCAGGGGACCCAGACCAGGGTCCTTCAGGGCAATCAGACCAATCAGAGGCTCCCAAACCAGCAGGACAACATCACTGCTCCCACTGTGGAAGGAATTTTACTAAGTTAGGGAGCCTGAAGAAACATGAGAGGACACACACAGGGAAAAATACTTTCCAATGTTCCGAGTGTGGGAAAGGTTTTCTTTGGTTATATCACCTTAAAAGGCATGAGAGGACACACACAGGAGAAAAACCTTTCCGGTGTTCAGAGTGTGGAAAGAGTTTTAACGAATTAGGGTACCTGTTAATACACAAGAGAATACACTCGGGAGAGAAGCCTTACCACTGCTCCAAATGTGGAATGACTTTCACCTGGTTAGGGAGCCTGAAAACGCATGAGAGAATACATGAGAAAATCCTTTCCAATGTTCCCACTGGGAAAGATTTTAGCCAGTTAGGGAACCTAAATAGACACAAGGGGACACACACAGGAGAGAAGCCTTACCAATGCTCTCAGTGTGGAAAGAGTTTTAGGGGTTTAGTGAGCCTGAAACAGCATAAGAGAATACACACAGGAGAGAAGCCTTACCACTGTCCCCAGTGTGGAAAGAGTTTTAGATGGTTAGGCACCTTGAAAATGCATGAGAGGACACATACAGGAGAAAAGCCTTACCAATGCACCATGTGTGGAAAGAGGTTTACCCAGTTAAAGTCCATGAAATTACACGGGAGGATACATACAGGAGAGAAGCCTTACCACTGCTCCCACTGTGGAATGACTTTTACCTGGTTAATAAACATGAAAACTCATGAGAGAATACACACAGGAGAGAAGCCTTATCAATGTTCCGAGTGTGGAAAGACTTTCAGGGGTTTAGTAAACCTGAAACAGCATGAGAGGACACACCCACAAGAAAAGCCATCGTCCCTACCACTGCTCCCTGTGTGGAAAGACATTTAACCGGTTAAGACATCTGAATAAGCATGAAAGAATACATACACAGGAGGAGAAGACATACCACTGCTCTCACTGTGGAAAGACATTTTCCCAGTCAGAGGACCTGAAATCACATGAGAGAATAGAGAGACTGTGTTCTGACTTATGTTTTTGACTGAGAATTTGTGTTGTTGTTGATGCCACATAAAATCATGTTGTTTAATGAAATCATTTAAAAATCGGTTGACTTAAAAAAAAAAAAAATTGTATCATGTATAAATGAGATTTAAAAAATTTGGTGTATGACAGGTGTATGAAATCGAGCAATCTTCATAGAAAAACATTGGCAGTAGAATGGCCTTACTGAAGAGCTCAGTGACTTTCAATGTGGCACCGTCATTGGATGCCACCTTTCCAACAAGTCACATTTCTGCCCTGCTTGTGCTGCCCCAGTCAACTGTAAGTGCTGTTATTGTGAAGTGGAAACGTCTACAAGCAACAACGGCTTAGCCGCAAAATGGTAGACCACACAAGCTCACAGAACGGGACCGCCGAATGCTGAAGCGCGTGAAAATCGTCTGTCCTCGGTTGCAACACTCACTACCGAGTTCCAAACTGCCTCTGGAAGCAACATCAGCACAAGGACTGTTTGTCGGGAGTTTCATGAAATGGGTTTCCTTGGCCGAGCAGCCGCACACAAGCCTAAGATCACCATGAGCAATGCCAAGTATCGGCTGGAGTGGTGTAAAGCTCGCTGCCATTGGACAGTGGAAACGTGTTCTCTGGAGTGAAAATGGGTCTGACGTACCTTTACGTTTTCACTGTACTGTTTACACCTGCTGTGTCCTGTGCACATGACAAACTTTGATTCGGTTTTTATTTGAGACAAAGCTATGAATGCAAGGACTGACCATCCATAAGATCGAAATGATAGTTTAAACCCTTTACAGTCTAAGCCCTGTCTAAGGATAGGGGAGGGGGGGTCTACTGAGCATGGAATGGTTTTATGAAGGTTATACCAAGGATCATTTTGCTATTTGATTTTGAATTGTAAGACCCCTTGAAGTATCAACAAAAAAGTTATTTCATGTCGAAAGATTATTTGCCGATACTGCTATTAGCCCATACAAACACATTGAATAACATATTCACTACATGGAACAACAGATAGTCCCCCCCCAAAAAATCTAAAGGACGATTGTTCTTAAATATCTGTCCTATATCTGAGAGATATAAAAACAAATTTTTTGTCACTAAGCAGTTTCCATATCAAGTGCATTCGGAAAGTATTCCGACCCCTTGACTTTTTCCACATTTTGTTTCGTTACAGCCTTATTCTAAAATGGATTAAATTACACACAGTACCCCATAATGACAAAGCGAAAACAGGTTTTTAGAATTATTTTCACATTTATTAAAAATAAAAACAGAAATACCTTATATTCAGACCCTTTGTATGAGACTCGAAATTGAGCTCAGGTGCATCCTGTTTCCATTGATCATCCTTGAGATGTTTCTACAACTTGATTGGAGTCCACCTGTGGTAAATTCAATTGATTGGACATGATTTGGAAAGGCACACACCTGTCTATATAAGGTCCCACAGTTGACAGTGCATGTCAGAGCAAAAACCAAGCCATGAGGATGAAGGAATTGTCCATAGAGCTCTGAGACAGGATTGTGTAGAGACACAGATCTGGGGAAGGGTACCAAAACATTTCTACAGCATTGATGTCCCCAACAACACAGTGGCCTCCATCATTCTTAAATGGAAGAGGTTTGGAACCACCAAGACTCTTCCTAGAGCTGGCCGCCCGGCCAAACTGAGCAATCGGGGGAGAAGGGCCTTGGTCAGGGAGGTGACCAAGAACCCGATGGTGACTCTGACAGAGCTCCAGAGTTCCTCTGTGGTGTTGGGAGAACCTTCCAGAAAGACAACCATCTCTGCAGCACTCCACCAATCAGGCCTTTATGGTAGAGTGGCTAGATGGAAGCCACTCCTCAGTAAAAGGCACATGACAGCCCGCTTGGAGTTTGCCAAAAGGCACCTAAAGACTCTCAGACCATGAGAAACAAAATTTCTCTGGTCTGATGAAACCAAGACACTTTGACCTGAATGCCAAGCGTCACGTCTGGAGGAAACCTGGCACCATCCTTACGGTGAAGCATGGTGGTGGCAGCATCATGCTGTGGGGATGTTTTTTAGCGTCAGGGACTGGGAAACTAGTCAGGATCGAGGGAAAGATTAACGGAGCAAAGTACAGAGAGATCCTTGATGAAAACCTGCTCCAGAGTGCTCATGACCTCAGACTGGGGCGAAGGTTCACCTTCCAACAGGACAACGATCCTAAGCACACATCCAAAACAACACAGGAGTGGCTTCAGGACAAGTCTCTGACTGTCCTTTAGTGACCCAGCCAGAGCCCGGACTTGAACCCGATCGAACATCTCTGGAGAGACCTGAAAATAGCTGTGCAGCGACGCTCCCCATCCAACCTGACAGAGCTTGAGAGGATCTGCAGAGAAGAATGGGAGAAACTCCCCAAATACAGGTGTGCCAAGCTTGTAGCATCATACCCAAGAAGACTCTGCTGTAATCGCTGCCAAAGGTGCTTCAACAAAGTACTGAGTAAAGGGTCTGAATACGTATGTAAATGTGATATTTCCGTAAAAAACAACAACAGCTTTTGCTTTGTCATTATTGGGTATTGTGTGTAGATTGATGAGGAATAATCTTTTAAAATCAATTTTAGAATAAGGCTGTAACGTAACAAAATGTGGAAAAAGTCAAGGGGTCTGAATACTTTCCGAAGGCACTGTATTAGAGGGAAATCGTTGCTGTTTGGAGAGGAGAGGCCAACCAGCTTGTATGAGGAGGAAATCGTTGCTGTTTGGAGAGGAGAGGCCAACCAGCTTGTATGAGGAGGAAACCATTCCTGTTTGGGGAGGAGAGGCCAACCAGCTTGTATGAGGAGGAAACCATTCCTGTTTGGAGAGGAGAGGCCAACCAGCTTGTCTAAGGAGGAAACCGTTCCTGTTTGGGGAGGAGAGGCCAACCAGCTTGTCTAAGGAGGAAACCATTCCTGTTTGGGGAGGAGAGGCCAACCAGCTTGTCTAAGGAGGAAACCGTTCCTGTTTGGGGAGGAGAGGCCAACCAGCTTGTCTAAGGAGGAAACCATTCCTGTTTGGGGAGGAGAGGCCAACCAGCTTGTCTAAGGAGGAAACCGTTCCTGTTTGGGGAGGAGAGGCCAACCAGCTTGTCTAAGGAGGAAACCATTCCTGTTTGGGGAGGAGAGGCCAACCAGCTTGTATGAGGAGGAAACCATTCCTGTTTGGGGAGGAGAGGCCAACCAGCTTGTATGAGGAGGAAACCATTCCTTTCCCAATAGCAGCATCCCTCAGTTTGTAGTCCATCACTTTTAGATGCCGCATCAATAGTCTTTGAGGAAAAACAGTTTAAATTGATTTGAGCTGCAAATAATAAATGCCCTTTTTATGGAACCTTTACTTTAACAGGGAAAATATATTGAGATCTCTTTTCCACATGTATATACAACATCAATATACACATTATACCCAAACATATACTCATTAAAATACAAAAACACAGTCATGGGAAAATATATTGAGACCTAGATCTCTTTTCCACATGAATATACAACATCAATATACACATTATACCCAAAGATATACTCATTAAAATACAAAAACACAGTCATGGGAAAATATATTGAGACCTAGGTCTCTTTTCCACATGAATATACAACATCAATATACACATTATACCCAAAGATATACTCATTAAAATACAAAAACACAGTCATGGGAAAATATATTGAGACCTAGGTGTCTTTTATGCATGTATATACAACATCAATATACACATAATACCCAAACATATACTCATTAAAATACAAAAACACAGTCATGGGAAAATATATTGAGACCTAGGTGTCTTTTATGCATGTATATACAACATCAATATACACATAATACCCAAACATATACTCTTTAAAATACAAACAAAAAGCAAACATCACGATTCACCCAGAAAAACTGTTACATTCCGCCACAAATAAATTCCCAATCAATACTTGAAATTACCCGAACGGCACCAGAACATCAAGAAACAATTTATTTTAGAACTTTGTTCCAGTAATACGTTAAAACTAAAAGCAGATTTACCCAGCTCGGTGGAGACCCTAGGAACCTCGAGAGTTAACCAATCCTGTGAACGGGTTAAACAACTCAGATGTCTATACTTCAACAGCAAAGTTAGATAAGACAGAAGGTTATGGAGTAGGGCCTTGGAAACAGAAAGGGGGTAATGTAGAGATCTACGGGTCTTTAGCGAAGTCCAGACAACTTTTTGATACAGGACGCAGTGATGAGTATCAAAACTGTCGCCTGTAACAAAACGAAGGGCACTGTGGTAGACGGCATCCAAAGGTTTAGGAGTAGTAGCAGCTGGACTTTGTTAAATAATATCACCATAATCAAGAACAGATAAAAAGGTTGACTGAATAATCTGCTTCCTACTGCTTAGAGAAAGGAACCATCTGTTTCTGTAGAAAAAGCCAACTTTAAATCTTAGCTTCTTAACCAGCTTATCTAAACTCAGCAAAAAAAGAAACGTCCCTTTTTCAGGACCCTGTCTTTCAAAGATAATTCGTAAAAATCAAAATAACTTCACAGATCTTCATTGTAAAGGGTTTAAACACTGTTTCCCATGCTTGTTCAATGAACCATAAACAATTAATGAACATGCACCTGTGGAACGGTCGTTAAGACACTAACAGCTTACAGACGGTAGGGAATTAAGGTCACAGTTATGAAAACTTAGGACACTAAAGAGGCCTTTCTACTGACTCTGAAAAACACCAAAAGAAAGATGCCCAGGGTCCCTGCTCATCTGCGTGAACGTGCCTTAGGCATGCTGCAAGGAGGCATGAGGACTGCAGATGTGGCCAGGGCAAAAAATTGCAATGTCCGTACTGTGAGACGCCTAAGACAGCGCTACAGGGAGACAGGACGGACAGCTGATCGTCCTCGCAGTGACAGACCACGTGTAACAACACTTGCACAGGATCAGTACATCCGAACATCACACCTGCGGGACAGGTACAGGATGGCAACAACAACTGCCCGAGTTACACCAGGAACGCACAATCCATCCATCAGTTGTGGCTTAAACCCATACAGTATGTTGTATCTTAGACCCATACAGTATGTTGTTAGACCCATACAGTATGTTGTATCTTAGACCCATACAGTATGTTGTATCTTAGACCCATACCGTATGTTGTATCTTAGACCCATACAGTATGTTGTATCTTAGACCCATACAGTATGTTGTATCTTAGACCCATACAGTATGTTGTATCTTAGACCCATACAGTATGTTGTACTTAGACCCATACAGTATGTTGTTTAGACCCATACAGTATGTTGTATCTTAGACCCATACAGTATGTTGTTAGACCCATACAGTATGTTGTTAGACCCATACAGTATGTTGTATCTTAGACCCATACAGTATGTTGTTAAACCCATACAGTATGTTGTATCTTAGACCCAAACAGTATGTTGTATCTTAGACCCATACAGTATGTTGTATCTTAGACCCATACAGTATGTTGTTAGACCCATACAGTATGTTGTTAGACCCATACAGTATGTTGTATCTTAGACCCATACAGTATGTTGTACCATACAGTATGTTGTTAGACCCATACAGTATGTTGTATCTTAGGCCCATACAGTATGTTGTATCTTAGACCCATACAGTATGTTGTTAGACCCATACAGTATGTTGTATCTTAGACCCATACAGTATGTTGTATCTTAGACACATACAGTATGTTGTTAGACCCATACAGTATGTTGTATCTTAGACCCATACAGTATGTTGTATCTTAGACCCATACAGTATGTTGTTAGACCCATACAGTATGTTGTATCTTAGACCCATACAGTATGTTGTTAGACCCATACAGTATGTTGTATCTTAGACCCATACAGTATGTTGTTAGACCCATACAGTATGTTGTTGGACCCATACAGTATGTTGTATCTTAGACCCATACAGTATGTTGTATCTTAGACCCATACAGTATGTTGTTAGACCCATACAGTATGTTGTATCTTAGACCCATACAGTATGTTGTATCTTAGACCCATACAGTATGTTGTTAGACCCATACAGTATGTTGTTAGACCCATACAGTATGTTGTATCTTAGACCCATACAGTATGTTGTATCTTAGACCCATACAGTATGTTGTTAGACCCATACAGTATGTTGTATCTTAGACCCATACAGTATGTTGTATCTTAGACCCATACAGTATGTTGTATCTTAGACCCATACAGTATGTTGTATCTTAGACCCATACAGTATGTTGTATTAGACCCATACAGTATGTTGTATCTTAGACCCATACAGTATGTTGTATCTTAGACCCATACAGTATGTTTATCTTAGACCCATACAGTATGTTGTATCTTAGACCCATACAGTATGTTCTTAGACCCATACAGTATGTTGTATCTTAGACCCATACAGTATGTTGTATCTTAGACCCATACAGTATGTTGTATCTTAGACCCATACAGTATGTTGTTAGACCCATACAGTATGTTGTATCTTAGACCCATACAGTATGTTGTCTTAGACCCATACAGTATGTTGTATCATAGACCCATACAGTATGTTGTATCTTAGACCCATACAGTATGTTGTATCTTAGACCCATACAGTATGTTGTATCTTAGACCCATACAGTATTTGTCTTAGACCCATACAGTATGTTGTATCTTAGACCCATACAGTATGTTGTATCTTAGACCCATACAGTATGTTGTTAGACCCATACAGTATGTTGTTAGACCCATACAGTATGTTGTTTAGACCCATACAGTATGTTGTATCTTAGACCCATACAGTATGTTGTATCTTAGACCCATACAGTATTTGTTAGACCCATACAGTATGTTGTATCTTAGACCCATACAGTATGTTGTATCTTAGACCCATACAGTATTTGTTAGACCCATACAGTATGTTGTATCTTAGACCCATACAGTATTTGTTAGACCCATACAGTATGTTGTATCTTAGACCCATACAGTATGTTGTTAGACCCATACAGTATGTTGTATCTTAGACCCATACAGTATGTTGTATCTTAGACCCATACAGTATGTAGACCCATACAGTAAGTTAAGGCTTTGATCCTATTTTACAGGGTGGTGTCGTGGCTGAAACATTTACTAAAAGTTTAAATGTAAATGTTATTCACCTTTCAAATGGAACCACAAAGATTGTTGGAGGTCCACAGAGAATGTTGACTTGAAAATATGTGTTGTTTTGAATCCAGGACGGGCAGCTCCAGTCCTCGGGGACGGAGTGGTGTCACACTTTTCCCCCATCCCTAGCAAACACAGCTGATTAAACTAAATGCATTCTAAACTGAACATCATGATTAGTTGATTATTGGGGTCAGGTTTATTAGCTGTGATTGGGGCAAAAGTGACACCAATCAGGCCTTTATTAAAACACTTTTTTCTCAAGAAATAATCAAATAGTTTGACAACACTGTTTGGAAGCTTTTATATGATATCGAACTAAACCGTTAATATTTTCCAGTGATGAAGACGATGGCTGATTCATTGCATGGTGGGGTTTGCAAAAAGAGTCAACTTCGAGCACCTTTATTTACATTTACATTTACGTCATTTAGCAGACGCTCTTATCCAGAGCGACTTACAGTTAGTGAATACATATTTTTTTTTTATACTGGCCCCCCGTGGGAATCGAACCCACAACCCTGGCGTTGCAAACGCCATGCTCTATCAACTGAGCTACATCCCTTTATCTCATGAATGTTTTGGCTTTCAGTTACAAAAAGTCACTTTCTTACCACTTCTTCCATAGGCAAACATGTAAGGAAAGCTTTTTTTAAATCAAAAGGGATGCTGTCAAAAATGTATTGAATTCAAATGGATTTACCCAGTCTACAAAGCACTACAGCCACTCTGTGATGACAAGCTCTGCTCTTTTATTTAGGGATCTAGTCTAGGTTAAACATCATAGGAAGACAGTTTTATCATGTGGAGGTTTCATTAAAGTCTCTGTTTAACTGGATACTCTGTTTGTCTTTGGCAGGAGAGAGACCAGACTCTCACGCTGACAGCGGGAAGAGTCCTACAGGGGAACCAGACCCAGAGACGCCCAAACCAGCGAGACAACACCACTGCTTCCAATGTGAAAAGAGATTTTCCCGATCAGGGGACCTCAAAGCTCATGAGAGGACACACACAGGAGAAAAGCCTATCCAATGTTCCCAGTGTGGAAAGAGTTTTACCATGTTAAATAACCTGAAAAGGCACGAGAGAATACACACAGGAGAAAAGCCTATTCCAATGTTCCCATTGTGGAAAGAGTTTTACTCAGATAGGGCACCTAAAACAGCATGAGCGAAAACACACAAGAGAAAAGCCTTATCACTGCTCCCAGTGTAAAAAGAGATTTTCCCGTGTCAGGGAACCTAAAATACATGAGAGGACACACACAGGAGAAGAGCCTTTTCAATGTTCCCAATGTGGAAAGAGTTTTTTACCCAGTTAAGGCTAGCCTGAAGGAAGGCATGAGAGAACACACACAGGAGAAAAGCCTTATCAATGTTCCCAATGTGAAAAGCGATTTTCCCGATCAGGTGACCTAAAAGCGCATGAGTGGACACACACAGGAGAAGAGCCTTTCCAATGCTCCCAGTGTAAAAAAGCGTTTTACCGTGTTAGCTAACCTGAAAAGGCATGAGAGAATACACACAGGAGAAAAGCCTTATCAATGTTCCCAATGTGGAATGAGTTTTATTCAGTTAGGGAGCCTGAAGGAGCATGAGTGGACACACACAGGAGAAAAGCCTTTCCAATGTTCCCAATGTGGAAAGAGTTTTATCGTGTTAACTAACCTGAAAAGGCATGAGCGAATACACACAGGAGAAAAGCCATTCCAATGTTCCCATTGTGGAAACGGTTTTACTCAGAGAGGGCACCTAAAAGAGCATGAGAGAATACACACAGGAGAAAAGCCTTACCACTGCTCCCAGTGTAAAAAGAGATTTTCCCGCGTAGGGGACCTGCAGAAGCATGAGAGGACACACACAGGAGAAAAGCCTTTCCAATGTTCCCATTGTGGAAAGAGTTTTACTCGTGAGGCTACCCTGAAAAGTGCATGAGAGAATACACACAGGAGAAAAGCCATTCCACTGCTCCCAGTGTGGAAAGGGTTTTACCTGGTTAAGGAGACTGAAGGAGCATAAGAGAACACACACGAAAAAAAGCCCCACCACTTCTCACTCTCTGTGTGGAAGGACAATTTCCCAGTCAGAGAACCTGAAATCACATGAGAGAATAGAGAGGCTGTGTTCTGACTTATGTTTTTAACTGACAATTTGTGTTTTTGTCTATGCCACATGAAATCATTTTGTTTATATGAATTCTTACTCAGAAATAGGCATATTTTAGTTTTTTCACCTCGAGGCCTGATCATATCTAAAATCAGATTAAATACTATAAAATGTGTGTTTTGTTTTGGTTATGAACTTTAATGCATTGGTTACAGTTATAAACCCTCAGTTGTTCATTATATTATTTGGATATTGCTAAATGTAAATTATTATATAGATGAATGGAACTTTGCATTTCTTGATTCTAACCTTGAAACCTATAGACTTTGATTTGATATATAAGATTAGGCTTTTGCTAAATGAATTTGATTGAAATTGATTGGATATATGATTTGGATATTGCAAAATGAATTTGATTACATGATTTGGATATTGCAAAATGTAAATGATGAACTAGATTCATAGCATGTGCATTTCTTGATTCTAACATTGAAACCTTTTGAATTGACTTGTGTTTCATTGAGTTAATTTGTGTATTAAAGTCATCAAGCTAAAGGTGTATGAAAATGTGATGTTCTGATAACATTGATAAGTTGTTGACATGAAAAACATTCACTACCTCATGACTGTTCCCATCAGTATTATTCCACCATGTCAGAGAGAACTGGTGCTGATTGTAAAAAGGATTTTATTAATGCAGCGTAATTTTATCTGAATAGAAATAAAATCACATGAGAGAATAGTGAGGCTGTGTTCTGACTTTTGTTTTTGACTGAGAATTTAGTGTTTTTGTTCATGGCACATGAAATCATATTGTTTACGATTATACCTGTCTATATAAGGTCCCACAGTTGACAATGCATGTCAGAGCAAAAACCAAGCCATGAGGTCGAAGGAATTGTCCGTAGCGCTCCGAGACAGGATTGTGTCTGGGGAAGGGTACCAAAAATTTAATATTGAAGGTTCCCAAGAACACAGTGGCCTCCATCATTCTTAAATGGAAGAAGTTTGGAACCACCTAGACTCTTCCTAGAGCTGGCCGCCCAGCCAAACTGAGCAATCGGGGAGAAGGGCCTTGGTCAGGGAGGTGACCAAGAACCCGATGGCCACTCTGACAGAGTTCCAGAGTTCCTCTGTTGGGATGGGAGAACCTTCCAGAAGGACAACAATCTCTGTAGGACTCTACAAATCAGGCCTTTACGGTAGAGTGGCCAGACGGAAGCCACTGCTCAGTAAAAGGCACATGACAGCCCGCTTGGAGTATGCCAAAAGGTACCTAAAGGACTCTCAGACCATGAGAAACAAGATTCTCTGGTCTGATGAAACCAAGATTGAACTCTTTGGCCTGAATGCCAAGCGTCACGGGTGGCGTAAACCTGGCATCCTCCCTACGGTGAAGCATGGTGGTGGCAGCATCATGCTGTGGGGATGTTTTTCAGCGGTAGGGACTTGTCAGGATCGAGGGAAAGATGAACGGAGCAAAGTACAGATGAAAACCTTCTCAGGACCTCAGACTGGGTTGAAGGTTCACCTTCCAATAGGACAACGACCCTAAGCACACAGCCAAGACAACGAGGTGTGGCTTCCGGACAAGTCTCTGAATAACCTTGAGTGGACCAGCCAGTGCCCAGACTTGAACCCGATCGAACATCTCTGGAGAGACCTGAAAATAGCTGTGTAGCGACGCTCCCCATCCAACCTGATAGAGCTTGAGAGGATCTGCAGAGAAGAATGGGAGAAACTCCCCAAATACGGGTGTGCCAAGCTTGTAGCATCACACCCAAGAAGACTCGATGCTGTAATCGCTGCCAAAGGTGCTTCAACAAATACGTAGTAAAGGGTCTGAATACATACAGTGAGGGAAAAAAGTATTTGATCCCCTGTTGATTTTGTACGTTGCCCACTGACAAATAAATGATCAGTCTATAATTTTAATGGTAGGTTTATTTGAACAGTGAGACACAGAATAACAACAAAAACGTCCAGAAAAATGCATGTAAAAAATGTTATAAATTGATTTGCATTTTAATGAGGGAAATAAGTATTTAACCCCCTCTCAATCAGAAAGATTTCTGGCTCCCAGGTGTCTTTTATACAGGTAACGAGCTGAGATTAGGAGCACACTCTTAAAGGGAGTGCAATAGCCTATAAAAAATGTCCACAGAAGCAATCAATCAATCAGATTCTAAACTCTCCACCATGGCCAAGACCAAAGAGCTCTCCAAGGATGTCAGGGACAAGATTGTAGACCTACACAAGGATGGAATGGGCTACAAGACCATCACCAAGCAGCTTGGTGAGAAGGTGACAACAGTTGGTGCGATTATTCGCAAATGGAAGAAACACAAAATAACTGTCAATCTCCCTCGGCCTGGGGCTCCATTCAAGATCTCACCTTGTGGAGTTGCAATGATCATGAGAACGGTGAGGAATCAGCCCAGAACTACACGGGAGGATCTTGTCAATGATCTCAAGGCAGCTGGGACCATAGTCACCAAGAAAACAATTGGTAACACACTATGCCGTGAAGGACTGAAATCCTGCAGCGCCCGCAAGGTCCCCCTGCTCAAGAAAGCACATATACAGGGCCGTCTGAAGTTTGCCAATGAACACCTGAATGATTCAGAGGAGAACTGGGTGAAAGTGTTGTGGTCAGATGAGACCAAATTCGAGCTCTTTGGCATCAACTCAACTCGCCGTGTTTGGAGGAGGAGGAATGCTGCCTATGACCCCAAGAACACCATCCCCACCGTCAAACATGGAAGTGGAAACATTATGCTTTGGGGGTGTGTTTATGCTAAGGGGACAGGACAACTTCACTGCATCAAAGGGACGATGGACGGGGCCATTTACCGTCAAATCTTGGGTGAGAACCTCCTTCCCTCAGCCAGGGCATTGAAAATGGGTCGTGGATGGGTATTCCAGTATGACAATGACCCAAAACAAACGGCCAAGGCCACAAAGGAGTGGCTCAAGAAGAAGCACATTAAGGTCCTGGAGTGGCCTAGCCAGTCTCCAGACCTTAATCCCATAGAAAATCTGTGGAGGGAGCTGAAGGTTCGAGTTGCCAAACGTCAGCCTCAAAACCTTAATGACTTGGAGAAGATCTGCAAAGAGGAGTGGAACAAAATCCCTCCTGAGATGTGTGCAAACCTGGTGGCCAACTACAAGAAACGTCTGACCTCTGTGATTGCCAACAAGGGTTTTGCCACCAAGTACTAAGTCATGTTTTGCAAAGGGGTAAAATACTTATTTCCCTCATTAAAAATGCAAATCAATTTATAACATTTTTGACATGCGTTTTTCTGGATTTTTTTGTTGTTATTCTGTCTCTCACTGTTCAAATAAACCTACCATAAAAATTATAGACTGATCATGTCTTTGTCAGCGGGCAAACGTACAAAATCAGCAGGGGATCAAATACTTTTTTCCCTCACTGTATGTAAATGATATATTAAAGTTTTTATTAATGTATTAATTAATTAATGTTAATATTAATATTTATGTAAATGTAATACTTCATTATTTCTTTATTTATATAAATTAAAAACAAAAA
The DNA here is from genome assembly GCF_020615455.1 of Coregonus clupeaformis. Lineage (NCBI taxonomy): Eukaryota > Metazoa > Chordata > Actinopteri > Salmoniformes > Salmonidae > Coregonus > Coregonus clupeaformis. The sequence goes on from NW_025534909.1 coordinate 87,303, forward strand.
CGTGTTTTGGCTTCGTCATTATGTGTATATTGATGAGGATTTTTATTTTATTTTAGTCTATTTTAGAATAAGGCTGTAACATAACAAAATGTGGGAAAAGCCAATGGGTCTGAACACTTTCCGAATGCACTGTATTGTTACACCATGTAGGAGCAGTATAGACATAGTCTGTTCATTATATACATCTATAGTGGAAAAATGTATTGTTACACCATGTAGGAGCAGTATAGACCTAGTCTGTTCATTATATACATCTATATGATGTATTGTTACACCATGTAGGAGCAGTATAGACCTAGTCTGTTCATTATATACATCTATATGATGTATTGTTACACCATGTAGGAGCAGGGTATAGACCTAGTCTGTTCATTATATACATCTATATGATGTATTGTTACACCATGTAGGAGCAGTATAGACCTAGTGGCTGTTCACTATATATTTCATCTACATGATGTATTGTTACACCATGTAGTAGCAGTATAGATCTAGTCTGGTCATTATATACATCTATATGATGTAATACAGTGGGGAAAAAGTATTTATCCTTGGTGGCTGTTCATTAAATACATCCCCCACGATGTATTGTTACACCATGTTGGAGCAGTATAGATCTAGTCTGTTCATTATATACATCTACTTTAGTATACATATATCAGTATGGATCTACATGTAGATAGTTACTTATTTAGATTTTGTTTGACTTAATGAAACTGCCTTAAATGCAGATGTGCTGTAGTATAATTGTTTTTATTTTGAACTCATTAAAAATCTGCACTAATCAATCAGCACATCCCTGTCTTTGTACGACTCAATATAATAGTATTATATAATTAAATACATTTAAAATATACTTTGTCAATAAAAAAAGATCCTCAACTGCGATACCCACTCCAGTCAGCAGATGGCGATGTGCGTCTTTCAGGCGATGCTGAAAGCGTGACGTATAATCTAGTGGACGGGAGGCAACAGTCAACCACCTCCGTAGCTGGTTAGCCAACAGCCGAAAGATTCAAGCTCTAGACGCTTTCGGTGTATATTAGCTACTGTGTTTTAAACACACTTCGGACGTATCTACTTGTTAACCTATTTAATTTAATATTAAGTTGTTATTAGTCAGCTAGCTGGCTGGTTAAGTTAGCACTAGCCTAGCTAGCTAACATCCCCGACCATGAGCTCACTAAGCTACTCTCCTCCTGCTAAAGAAGAGGAGGTCTGCTGGACGGAGAAAGAAGCTCTAGTGAAAGAGGAGGAGGAAGAGGAGGATGTTACAATACAAAAACAAGTAGAGGGTGAAGCTGTTACCGTGAAAGAAGAGGAAGACGCGTTCAGAGTGAAAGAGGAGGAGGATGTTACAGTGAAAGAAGAGGAAGACGCGTTCAGAGTGAAAGAGGAGGAGGATGTTGTAGTATATGATGAATGGTGGTCGTCTTTGCTGATGAACAAAAAGAAGTCTGCTCATACTGAACGTTGATCATAAGGTTTATTCAGACCACAAGCTTCCAGCATGAGTAACAGACACGCGTGGTCCGGAGAGCAGTGTCCTCCCATTCTAATTTCTGCTCTGTCCTATCTTCTTCGTGTACCCTATTTATAACCAATGCAACAAGATGGGCTCCTCTGCTGGCCAGTTTACAATACACTTCCTGTCTATTATATGTTACCTTATACTAAATATTGCCTTTTGATACTAACATAACCAACATTCCATTTCGTCATGAAAAACATTTAACAAAGGCATAATCTTCAGATACCATATTCCCCCCTTTCGAGACAACCCAAACGTCTCGAAACCAAACAGAATAGGATTATGACTAGTAACAACTTATCTTATTGAATATCTTTAACCTTAAACCAAACCATCTCTCCTCTAGAGTGTAAATACCTTTCTTATAAAATATGAATAACTGTTGATGAAATGTTAACACATTACTATGAATCATGAATAAATCTCTATGGAGTGTGAACACATTACTATGAATTATGAATAAATCTTTATGGAGTGTGAGAGCGAAAAACTGTCCGGCAACCTTTGTTCCAAATCCATCCATCCATCAATCAAGACAGTAAAATTCTCTCACGGTCCTCTCTGCCCCAGGCAACCACCGCGGTACTCCAGATAAACTCATAAATCATGTAAAGACATTTGAAACTATGATGTAATTAAATACACATGTAACAAAATCCTATCCATAAATATCCATTGTACGGCTGGTCAACCCATCGAATCGTACAATGAATCTCTCCCCTTCCTAGACCTTCTCTGTCCCTAAACCCCATCGAAATAAACAAAAGCATCTAAGATCCTCATCTGCATTCAATAACATCAAACATCATTCTACTAAAATCAATACCTAAGAATATGACACAATTATGTATTACACATCAAATATGTCTATATTTCATTGCTGACACTGGAATGTAGTCCACTACACTTCATCTCCTCCGTAGTCTCCTCCTCCAATGGACTTGTTGATGATGGAATCAGCCACACCCTCCTTGTTTCATCTCCTCCAGTCATATTGTCCCTTCATATTGTCTTTGTTTGAGTATTCCAATCTCCACATGTTCTCCCAAATGCTTCTGGAATGACAAGAAAATAAACGACCAAACAGTATCTTTTGCAAAACCACATTTTCAAATTAAACCTCAACCTCAATTTAAGACCTATAAATGATGTATGAATCACATTAACCTATCCCCCCCTTTGATTCATAAATCATACTAAAAATCATACTAAAATCAGCCTACAAAATGTTTTCTTTGAAACAATAAACATAAAATGATCAAATAATCAAAAAGGATATTTATCCATCAGTTCCACTTGTCAATCTTTATCCAGATCAGGAACAGTCAACACCGGCATCTGAGTGTTGTCTCCAGGCACCACTTCTCCAACCTATCTCAATCTCATAACTTTATCAAAAGTCAGTACAAACATCACACAGTGTTATCAAAGCTGAAACTAAAATCTGACCCATCACTGCCCCTACTGGCCTAACTGATCTTGCAACCAAATCTTCTCAGATCTCCCAAATGTTACACCATATCATGGAAGAGGTCCCCCTTCTCCCTTAGACTCATTCTCCAATGGTAGGCTTGAAGACTATGACATGTAGCCATGTCACCCCTTTTAATCCCTAGATTTAGCTGTGTTCGGTGCTAACTCTCTTTTAATAGTAAAAGCCTCATATGGAAGCTTCAATGTTGACATGTAACCAAATCCTGTCCATCCCTAATGTAAGAATATAGATGCTTTATCACCCCCAAACCCCTAAATATCTCTAAGATTCCCCATAGTCACATTGTCAGTCAAAAGCTAATCATTTAACCATCAAAGTCCTGCTTTTCTACTACCTGGTACATAAAAATTACATTATATTTGTCATCTCTAACCTTATGTTCATGCTTATCCAAAGTTATCATATAACATCCCAATATGATATTCCCATAAACATACCCTTTACCTCATATGTTTTATTAGAACAACAACAACTTTTAGCCCTCAATGTTTCACCTGAATACTTCAGGTTTCCACTGTTACCTGACTTTACTTTCCATCTAACAATTCCCATAGGATAATTCATTTACCCAAGAACACTTAAACCCTACTGTTCTGACAACTACATTATTTTATCTGTCAATGACTGTTGCCGATACCACAGTCATGACAAAGCATAACCCTGACCCAGACCCGCTAGAGGCTGCGCAACCGTCCAACACGTCTTGGGCTGGCATCCCCAACAGACATCAACCCTCAAGATTCCTCACCGATTCTTACAAAATCATTTACTGGAACCAAATATTCCTACCTGCCTATCTATCTCTAATTTTCACAACAGAAGAACAAGCGGCACTGCAGATACCTCTTCCCGTCTGTCATCCAAATCAAAGACCTCATCCTATAGCTCCATGATGAATCTATCTTCTCCATTTCAGATTAATCTATATTGTTTCTATCTGCCCTCCTATTTTCCATAACCTCCTGAGTCCCTCTTGCTACCTCTAATTTCAGAAAAGTTGTCAGTCATCCTTCCTACATTTGCTATTACCCTCGTATCATTAATCCCTTCCCAAAGTTACCATTAACGTTGTTGATTTAGTTGATGAATTAAAACCCTTAATTCCCTCTAGTGGGAAACTACCAACATCCTATTCGATTATTCCCTGTTGGAGTGACTACTGTAATAAACTTATCCTTAACTCCCCTCTGTGACTGTGGAAACTTCTACAGACCTCAAATCTTCCATTATAAGCGTTACTTTATGAATTACATAGCCCTTTAACCAATAATTCTTAACCGGAACAACTTCTAATGCTTGCACTAGATAAGTACACATATTCTCCTGATCTTTATCTGTAACCTTACGCAAAATAATCCCTTATTTGAGTAGGTGCAACAGCTCCTACTTCTGATCCTGCTAACAATACTTATCCTCCCTAATTATCTCTCTCTCTCTGTGAAAGAAACGTCATCATCCTAAATGGTATATTATAATTACCGTATTGGTCCGAATATAAGACGACCCTGATTATAAGACCCCCCCGTTTTTCAACACAAACATTTAGAAAAACAGATTTGCAGACTAGATTTGCCGAACAAAGAACTTCATTTTATTTTAAAATAACAATATTAAAAACACAGTGAATTAAACACAAAGGCAAACTATGTACAGTATGATTCAAAATTAATATCAAGCAATAATAAAGCAACATTTTTAAATAACAGAGAAAATACAGGCCACACATTTAACTAAACTTAACAAAAATTCGCCAAACTTCTCCTCCGATGTCTCTCTATCCCTCACACACGTCCTCTGCCCCGCTGTGTTCGCTCTCGCTGTCATCGCTCCCCAGCTGCTCCGCTTCCACCGGCTCCTCCCAAAGCACGTCGTCCCGCTGCCGCCCAATGCATTTGAGATGCAACATTTTTTAAAGCCATCGATGATGCTCTGTGAGGGAATAGCATCCCATGCATGCAGGATCCATTCACACAGTAGACTTCTCTCCGAAGTCTGACGGCAGGCGTTGGGCCAAACTCGTTCTCCGTCTAAGTGACAGTCCATTACGCCGCATCATCCTACGACACCAGCCGAGGCTGGCTTTAAATCCAGTGATGTTGAGCTCTCTGGCGATTTCCAGGGCCTTAACCTGGATGACAGCTCTGGTAATGGGCATTCCCTCACTTCTTTTTTCCTGACATATTCAAAAACCCTCCGGTCAACCTCAATGAAACGACCACTTTGAGGACCACGGAAGGATTTTCGCTGACTGTTAGCATCTTTTAGACGTTGTTTTTCTGCTCGCCATCTTCTTACATTACACTCAGTGACCCCGAATGTCTTGGCAGCTTGGCAGTTGTTAGATGACTCTGCCTTATTGACAACCATTATTTTGAAATTGGCATCATAGCTCCTCCGCTGTTGTTTATTGACCTGGCCCACTTTTGAGCCACTTGTCTCTAAATGGTCAGCCTGTCTTTCCATCTTTAAACACCGGTAACGGGCTGGTTGTTAAGGGACGCCTCTTCCTCCGTCCGGAACGAATTTTTGGCGCCATCTGTGCCCGCGAATGTGTATTGACATTTAAAGGGAGCGCCGAAGAAGAGAAACTGCGCTCTGAATACTAGACCCCGAATATAAGACGACCCGACTTTTTGGACCTATTTGAGGGAAAAAGGCCGTCTTATATTCGGACCAATACGGTATTATTATCCTAACTCTAATAACAGTATTTTCCCCCTATAATTGGTGCTGAACCCTTATAATCAAATGCGCTATATTTATGACTTTAATACCTATCAATGTTGAAAGAGTTAAATTGCTTCTCCCTGTTGTTGTAATAGACTGAAGTGTTAATGTCCTTATTTACTCCTAGTTTTCCCCCAGTTTTCCCCTAAGACTTTGAACTCTTTCCTTGTACTTCCATCCATCCCCACTAGTGTCACTTTTTCCCCTTTCAGTCCTATCTCTAAATCCCTGACTTTCAAACTTTTGATTACACAAAATACACCTATAATGACCTTGATCTCCCTGCTGGAAACTGTAAATATAGATACTCAATCACCCTCAAATCATTCAGCAACACATACTTTCTCAATGCATCTGCTCCTAACCGATTTAAACTCCTACCATATCTTCCCACTAAACTTTAAAATGTCCTTCCTCACTGTTCTCTCTCTGTCTTACTACTAACTTTGAAACTTAGCTTACTGTCTCAGAGTTCCTTCACCCCTAGTTCTCTAACTTATTTTAATCTAATCTTTTCTCTCATAACATTTAAAACCTTTTCCCCTGATTTATTGACAAAATCTCTTACCACCAAATTTTTGGAATATGTGATTGGGAAAGTTCCCCACCTGCTTCTGACTCATTACACACAGACTTGGCAAAACCGACTAAACACCTTTTAGCATAACCTCAAATCTCTTGGTGTAAGGATGTAACCCAGAATAACAGTCACTCTATTAAGTCTATTTCCCAGACAGAATGTCTAACAGGCAATCTAATACATTATCATCCTTCCTATGATATTATATTTTAAGCAAATGATTCCCAAAAACCCCACTTCTTAAAATATTCCACCAGACAGTCAGTCGTCCAGTGTGCCTCTGATCGAACACTTCAATTTAAACCATGCATCTCTTCCCACAATGTCCTTGATATATTGTCCTAATATTAGTATGTCTATTGTAATTCCTATTTGACTTCTATAGCAGAGCTCAATTGATTCCCGAAGAGTAAACTGTTTTACTACTTCCAATCCCTATCCTAACCTAATTAGTTTATTTTACAGAGTGGATATGGATAACCTCTTTAGGCTGAACCCAGATAAGTTTTTCCCTTCTTCTCTAATCGATGCTCTCAGCTGATACCCCCCTTCTGGATATTCTAAACCCTCTAGAATATTTAGTGTTCACCTGGAGACCAGGTGATCTTGAATTGCCCCTGTATCTTCCTTAAAAATGTTCTCTTGTTTCCTCCTGACTTGTTGCTGTGGATAGGGAACATCTGGTACCCCCCTTTGACTGATACAATTGCATTTGATATTGTTCAGTTGAAGCTGTGACAGTGATTGTTGATTTGATTCACTCTGACTTTTCTTCTTCTCCACCACCAGTTATAAGTTGTATTTGATTGAGTTTTCTTCGTCCAGTTCTTCTCGTTGTGGACCTATCAGTATTCTTCAAAAGGTTATCTTCTAGGTTCTGTTCTTGAAATATCATCTTCCATCATCTTATTACTTTTCTTCAGCATCTTTGCCTCAATGTATTCTTCTTCTCCTCCAATTCTTGGGATTAAAAATGTTCTCCGCAGGTTTTCTCCTTGTCTCTTCTGTATCTTCAGCGTCTCGAGCTGTTCCTCTAGCTCCCTTACCTCTCCCAAGGTTGTCTCTTCCTCCAGGCCTGATACGCCTTGGTCTATATCTCCTATTTCTTCTTTGCCAGTCATTGTAGGATAAAATCCTCTTGAACATAGAACACCTTTAATCTCCAAATCTTCATCACTTTCTTCATCAGAACTCAAATCTCTTGTCTCCTTCTTCGTTCAACTTTCATCAGAGATCAAGTCTCCAGTATCCTTCTTCGTTTCTCCTCTTGCCAACTTCCTTCTGATCACAGAGTCATATCCACCCACGCATAACCTCTTCATCATCACTCATCTTCTTTAACTTCCCCTTCTCCTTCACGTTCCAGACATCTCCTATTATTGGGATCCTTTTCTTCATCAGTTTCTCTTCATCTTCATCTTTCTGAACCTCCTTCTCTTCGTTTCCAAACATGTCGGTTCTTCTTACTTCTGGAGTTTTGAATTCATCTTCATCGTTGTTTTTGCTCGTATTCGTCTTCATCTCTGATGCCATAATCACCCTGCTGGATGATGTCTTTCTGCTGAATCCATATGTGAGAAAGGTGTACTAACATCTGCCATTAGTCTCTCCTAACACTACTCTAACCCTACTTTGATCAAAATGACTATTTTAATCAATTTTCCCCTATATCAAGCCCTTTATATTCCTTTATTGTGAACTATCCTATTTTAGACTATATAAGTTATATAAGCTTCCCCCCTGTAATTCTTAATATAACCTAAACAAATCCATTAACCATCCTGAATAATTAACCCCAATTCCTATTCCTATGTCACCAATATCAATTAGTGTTGGCTATCTTACCACAACCCATCAAATGCAAGTAAATGAAGTTAGTAAACTTCAGACTAAAATACCCATAAACAAAGCCTTCTAACCTTACAACCCTTCAATACTCCAATTCCCATAACCCCTTGTTTCTTCCTATGATATAAACCCCAAGTATCATAATTGCAAAATAATGTCAGTACCTGATTTCCAATCGAACTGTAATCCAGCCCAGTGATGCACATAGCCTCCAAAATGTAACTTTTATTGAAATAGAATTTGCCAAGCCCATGTAAACTCGTCATAACATCACATATTCTGTTAGGGAAAGATTTTGTAACCATAATCAGTACCAAAACCTTTTTGACTTGATCCTCTGCCACGTGTCGTGACGTGCACGTCCTCTCTCTCTCTCCTCTGCTCTCGTCTGTCGTCTAGTCCTATTGCTCCTCTCATATGACAGAAGAACATACACAGAAAAAGACTTTAGTAGTTAATGCAATCACTGAGTATTTCCAACCATTCAATATTCATTCGTTTCTACCTTATTCCCTCTAAGACTAAACTCAAAACTAACTAAAACGCTCAAAAACATTTATTTTTATTCGTTATTTAATTATTTAATTCACTCTAAGACTAATCCGTTACCATATATTTAATTTATAAATTCAATAGGTACCCAAACAAGTTTCATCTTAACCCCCCACCGTTTAAACTAGAATCATCGTGTTAACCTTTCTCCTGGTGCCTATCTGTTCCGTCGTCTGTGTTCCTCTGTCTCCCCCTGCAAGAAACCCCAAAGATAGGACCTTACGCCCCCATTTTGTTTCTTCACCTCAGCACGACCGCATGTCGTAGATTTAGTGCCGTAAACCAAAACGTGTCCTAATCTCGTGTCATAAACTCCAACTCCCACGTTGGGTACTGTAGTGTCGTAAATTTAAACGCATGCGCCCAACCATTCAAAAATACTTTTCCCCATGAAAGAATGATTCTCTACTCTCTCCCCAAACAGAAAGAATAACAGCCAGCTGTAACTTCCCATTTCCCCCTTCTAGTCAAACAACATTTAACAGCGCTTACAAAACATACAACCTGACTTACAAACACATAAACAAGTTTAAGAGACTTTCACCCGTCGCAACGGAATCTCTAAGGATACGTTAACATGTAGCACACAACACAATTAGCCTGTAGCATTAGCATTTAGCTTAGCCTAAAGTACATGGTGACACAACACACATTTAGCCGTTAGCATTAGCCGTTAGCATTAGCCACGATGTACCACGTGACCTGAAACAATGAAGAATGAGCTGTAGCCTCTAGCCAACTGCGATATACTACACAAATCAATATCCTGCACCGTGGCCCAATCATTTTCCATGATTATCAATAATATCTCCTTCTAACTTTGTGTTGCCTTGAAAGATAAATCTCATATCAAGAGGTTATCCCCAAACCAATTTCCCGTCGACCAGAGGCGGAGTATAACGTAAATACACCAATTCACTTCATAATTCCCGCTTAAGGAATCAACCTGACCCAATACTAACTAAGTCTGGATTTCTGGCCCACTCCTGTGAGTCGCCTCCTCGAGGGCTTTTCCAGATCCCCCGGTGCCCTAATTATGCAGATATCTTCCAACCTTCATTCTCTACCAATCCATTGTCCTAAACATGCTATTATTCCCCATTTACCCATCAACCAAATTTAGACTATTTTCGTTCAGACTCCCAGTTAACAGCCATAACGCCACCCGAAACACGGTCGTAAGGGTACACTCCTCCAGTGTACATAAGCAGTAACAAAACCAACAACTTAGCTGTGTCTAGTCGGGTCATGACTCCAGACCAAAGTCAGCCTGAGTTAGCTTGATGACTCCAAATGCAGCAAAGAAGGATTGCATCATCCCTCCTGGCAAGCTCGCCATTCTGTAGTATATGATGAATGGTGGTCGTCTTTGCTGATGAACAAAAATAAGTCTGCTCATACTGAACGTTGATCATAAGGTTTATTCAGACCACAAGCTTCAGCATGAGTAACAGACACGCGTGGTCCGGAGAGCAGTGTCCTCCCATTCTAATTTCTGCTCTGTCCTATCTTCTTCGTGTACCCCTATTTATAACCAATGCAACAAGATGGGCTCCCTCTGCTGGCCAGTTTACAATACACTTCCTGTCTATTATATGTTACCTTATACTAAATATTGCCTTTTGATACTAACATAACCAACATTCCATTTCGTCATGAAAAACATTTAACAAAGGCATAATCTTCAGATACCATAATGTTACAGTGAAAGAAGAGGAAGACGCGTTCAGAGTGAAAGAGGAGGAGGATTTTACAGTGAAAGAAGAGGAAGACGCGTTCAGAGTGAAAGAGGAAGAGGATGTTACAGTGAAAGAAGAGGAAGACGCGTTCAGAGTGAAAGAGGAGGAGGATGTTACAGTGAAAGAAGAGGAAGACGCGTTCAGAGTGAAAGAGGAGGAGGATTTTACAGTGAAAGAAGAGGAAGACGCGTTCAGAGTGAAAGAGGAGGAGGAAGAGATAGAGGAGGATGCAGGTTTTGGAGTGAAGAAGGAGGGAGAGATAACTGTCACATTGAAAGATGAAGAGGAGGAGATAGGAGATCTGATTAACACCAGTAAGTACCGCCTTAAATTAGTTTTTCACTTTGGATATTTGGAGTTCGCTTGTCAATTCAATGGAGAGAGATGCTATGCTACTAGCATCATGTTATGCATTTGCAAAGCCATCTCCTATAGTGTTTTTTCTCAAAGTTGTCGGTATGTCACGTGTCCTACTTATCAGTACACTCAGAACAACTTAAGCATTACGAAATTTATATTCGATCAAAGTAAACATCACGTAGCACGTAAGCCATTCATTTTGTTGACCAACCTGGACCAGCTCATTGACCTCCATACAAAAACTCCACCTGCTGGAAGGAGAGATATTCCCGTGAGTTGGTTCTCTCTCTTCCTCTAGGGCTACACTAGCTTGTGCTAGCTAGTTAGTAATCTCCTTCCCAGACACTTCCACGCAGTGTGGGACGAGGTTAGCCAACTAGCTACTTCCTCGGCGTAAAGCAGTGCTCGGCAGGCCGGGGCTAAGGACACAGTGAAACACAGACTAGCCGTGCAGGCTGTTGTGCTGCTTACAACTTGGAGGAAAACATTTGGCCACGTTAACTACCGCCGGCGACACCGTGATACAGCTGCCCAGTGGGAAGCACCTCAGGCCGGCATGCACCTCGAACACCGGTGATTTGGTATTTTATTAGGTGTAATGCTCGTTCGCACGGCTCTTCTTCCTGCTCCTGAAATCAGTAACGTGTTGGTGCTTACAAGAGAACTCGGAACCTCATAGTTAAAGTGTATGGAAGTTTGTTGTGTAGAGCTTCCTGTTGGTCGATTCCGATATTTTCCAAGTGTTCAAGTCGGAAATGTCAGAATGACCGATTCCCCAGTTGTCTTGAAAGCGGAAGGAACTAATTGGTAAGTCACTGTGACATCCAGATGGTGACCAACTCTCGCTCGACCATCAAAATAAACACAACTCTTGAGTCACGGGATGTTGGGAAGCAAGGTGGTTGTCTGAAATGAGCCTCCCGATAAAACCCTCCCAGTTTCCTCAAAGTTCGATAGAATAGTCAATTTAGTATCATTGTTTTTGAGGGATTTTTTTGTTTTGTTTTATCTAAATTTTTCAACAATGTCTGCGTTGATTTCAGCTTCAACACTCGTAGCACAATCGCTAAGCGCAGCGGCTAATCGTCTACCTCTTGTTGCACTTCATCCAGTATGACTTTGAAAGGGCAGAACATAGAACCCAGCTCGTTGTCGGCCTTGCAATCATCCCTACAGAAGGAATGGTAATTCAAGCGAGATTCAAGCACCGTTCTTGAATCTCTTGAGTCTGATGTTTTCTCAGTTCAAGCGATCTCAGATGAATATGCAAGAAGATGTATCGGTCCTATTACAGAGGCAATATGAGGCAGAGGGTCAGAGATCAACGCTGGAGGACGACAATGACCGACTGATTTAAGGAAGTCCAGAAGAACGCCAAACCGTGTGAGGATCTCCACAGAAGCGTTCAAGATTCAGCTAACCGAGACAGGCTCCTCAATTTAAGACTTTTAGGGGTCAAGGAGGGTCTGGAGGATAGCAGGCCGCGGGAATGCGTGAGACGAATTATCTGGGAAGCTCTTGGGGTGGATCTGGACAAATCCGAGCTTCAACGGAGTCCACCGTTCCCTAGCAACAATACCACGGGAGAATCAGCCGCCTTAGACCGATCATCATCCGCTTTCTCAGGGATCTGGAGAGAGAGTACTGGCCGCTGCAGAAGGGAACGTATCGGGAGAAGAGAGGGGTGACTTGGAAGGACTAAAGCTTATGTTAGGGGCACAATAATAGCACACACCAGCAGAAAGAAAAGGGAAAATGGAGAAAGAGTTGGAAAAAACTAAAGTCTCAAATTTAAAGAGTTGGGGGAAAAATAGTTATCTGAGGAAAAATCCCAATTGAAACAAGTCTGTGATCTGAAGTTTCAATGACGTGAGATCTGTAACAAAAAAGGCTGAATATGTTTCTGCTTTGATGAAAGTGGTGAAAGAACAGGTCCATTATTGGCTGGACAATTGAAACAAAAAAAGATGCCAGTTTTGTAACACCAGCTATCAAAAGTGGAAGTGTGGAGGTACTGACTGGTACAAAATATATTAACAATGTGTTTTATGACTTTTATTGGACTCTGAATGTAACTTAGACCCAGCTAAATTGAATGCCTTTTTTCCAGGGGGTGTCCCCAGATCAAATAAAGGATTTGGATGCTCCTATACTAGAATCTGATATAAGAACAGCCATCACCTCAATGAAGTCTGGAAAGTCACCAGGAGTAATCAAATCAAATTTTATTTGCCACATGCGCCCGAATACAACAGGTGTGGACATTTCCGTGAAATGCTTACATACAGCCCTTAACCAACAACGCATTTATTTTTAAATAAAAAAGTAAAATAAAACAACAACAACAAAAAAAGTGTTGAGGGGGAAAAAAAGAGCAGAAGTCAAATTAAAATAACAGTAGGGGAGGCTATATACAGGGGGGTACCGGTACAGGGTCAATGGGAAATAACAGTAGGGAGGCTATATACAGGGGGTACCGGTACAGAGTCAATGGGAAATAACAGTAGGGGAGGCTATATACAGGGGGTACCGGTACAGAGTCAATGGGAAATAACAGTAGGGAGGCTATATACAGGGGGTACCGGTACAGAGTCAATGGGAAATAACAGTAGGGGAGGCTATATACAGGGGGGTGTTAGATGGCTTCCTGGTTGAGTGTTTATAAGAGGAATATTGGCGTTATTATAATAATATAATATGACATTTAGCAGACGCTTTTATCCAAAGCGACTTACACTCATGTGTGCATACATTTTTACGTATGGGTGGTCCCGGGGATCGAACCCACTACCCTGGCGTTACAAACGCTGTGCTCTACCAATTGAGCTACAGAGGACCACCAATGTCATGCAATAAAATGCAAATTAATTACTTGAAAATCATACAATGTGATTTTCTGGATTTTTGTTTTAGATTCCGCCTCTCACAGTTGAAGTGTACCTATGATAAAAATTACAGACCTCTACATGCTTTGTAAGTAGGAAAACCTGAAAATCGGCAGTGTATCAAATACTTGTTCTCAAACATATACTCATTAAAATACAAAAACACAGTCATGGGAAAATATATTGAGACCTAGGTGTCTTTTACACATGTATATACAGTGGGGAGAACAAGTATTTGATACACTGCCGATTTTGCAGGTTTTCCTACTTACAAAGCATGTAGAGGTCTGTAATTTTATCATAGGTACACTTCAACTGTGAGAGACGGAATCTAAAACAAAAATCCATAAAATCCACATTGTATGATTTTTAAGTAATTAATTTGCATTTTATTGCATGACATAAGTATTTGATACATCGGAAAAGCAGAACTTAATATTTGGTACAGAAACCTTTGTTTGCAATTACAGAGATCATACGTTTCCTGGTTGACCAGGTTTGCACACACTGCAGCAGGGATTTTGGCCCACTCCTCCATACAGACCTTCTCCAGATCCTTCAGGTTTCGGGGCTGTCGCTGGGCAATACGGACTTTCAGCTCCATCCAAAGATTTTCTATTAGGTTCAGGTCTGGAGACTGGCTAGGCCACTCCAGGACCTTGAGATGCTTCTTACGGAGCCACTCCTTAGTTGCCCTGGCTGTGTGTTTCGGGTCGTTGTCATGCTGGAAGACCCAGCCACGACCCATCTTCAATGCTCTTACTGAGGGAAGGAGGTTGTTGGCCAAGATCTCGCAATACAATGCCCCATCCATCCTCCCCTCAATACGGTACAGTCGTCCTGTCCCCTTTGCAGAAAAGCATCCCCAAAGAATGATGTTTCCACCTTCATGCTTCACGGTTGGGATGGTGTTCTTGGGGTTATACTCATCCTTCTTCTTCCTCCAAACACGGCGAAGTGGAGTTTAGACCAAAAAGCTCTACGTTTGTCTCATCAGACCACATGACCTTCTCCCATTCCTCCTCTGGATCATCCAGATGGTCATTGGCAAACTTCAGACGGGCCTGGACATGCGCTGGCTTGAGCAGGGGGACCTTGCGTGCGCTGCAGGATTTTTAATCCATGACGGCGTAGTGTGTTACTAATGGTTTTCTTTGAGACTGTGGTCCCAGCTCTCTTCAGGTCATTGACCAGGTCCTGCCGTGTAGTTCTGGGCTGATCCCTCACCTTCCTCATGATCATTGATGCCCCACGAGGTGAGATCTTGCATGGAGCCCCCAGACCGAAGGTGATTGACCGTCATCTTGAACTTCTTCCATTTTCTAATAATTGCACCAACAGTTGTTGCCTTCTCACCAAGCTGCTTGCCTATTGTCCTGTAGCCCATCCCAGCCTTGTGCAGGTCTACAATTTTATCCCTGATGTCCTTACACAACTCTCTGGTCTTGGCCATTGTGGAGAGGTTGGAGTCTGTTTGATTGAGTGTGTGGACAGGTGTCTTTTATACAGGTAACGAGTTCAAACAGGTGCAGGTAATACAGGTAATGAGTGGAGAACAGGAGGGCTTCTTAAAGAAAAACTAACAAGTCTGTGAGAGCCGGAATTCTTACTGGTTGGTAGGTGATCAAATACTTATGTCATGCAATAAAATGCAAATTAATTACTTAAAAATCATACAATGTGATTTTCTGGATTTTTGTTTTAGATTCCGTCTCTCACAGTTGAAGTGTACCTATGATATACATTACAGACCTCTACATGCTTTGTAAGTAGGAAAACCTGCAAAATCGTCAGTGTATCAAATACTTGTTCTCCCCACTGTATATATTTTTTTATACTGGCCCCCCGTGGGAATCGAACCCACAACCCTGGCGTTGCAAACGCCATGCTCTATCAACTGAGCTACATCCCTTTATCTCATGAATGTTTTGGCTTTCAGTTACAAAAAGTCACTTTCTTACCACTTCTTCCATAGGCAAACATGTAAGGAAAGCTTTTTTTAAATCAAAAGGGATGCTGTCAAAAATGTATTGAATTCAAATGGATTTACCCAGTCTACAAAGCACTACAGCCACTCTGTGATGACAAGCTCTGCTCTTTTATTTAGGGATCTAGTCTAGGTTAAACATCATAGGAAGACAGTTTTATCATGTGGAGGTTTCATTCAAGTCTCTGTTTAACTAAATACTCTTTGTCTTTGGCAGGAGAGAGACCAGACTCTCACTCTGACAGCGGGAAGAGCCCTTCAGCGGAACCAGACCCAGAGACGCCCAAACCAGCGAGACAACACCACTGCTTCCAATGTGAAAAGAGATTTTCCCGATCAGGGGACCTCAAAGCTCATGAGAGGACACACACAGGAGAAAAGCCTATCCAATGTTCCCAGTGTGGAAAGAGTTTTACCATGTTATATAACCTGAAAAGGCATGAGAGAATACACACAGGAGAAAAGCCTTATCAATGTTCCCAATGTGGAAAGAGTTTTACTCAGATAGGGCACCTAAAAAAGCATGAGAGAATACACACAGGAGAACAGCCTTACCACTGCTGCCAGTGTAAAAATAGATTTTCCCGAGTAGGGGACCTAAAAGCTCATGAGAGTACACACACAGGAGAAGAGCCTTTCCAATGTTCCCAGTGTAGAAAGAGTTTTACCGTGTTAGCTAACCTGAAAAGGCATGAGAGAATACACACAGGAGAAAAGCCTTACCAATGTTCCCAGTGTGGAAAGAGTTTTACCTGGTTAAGGAGCCTGAAGGAGCATAAGAGAATACACACGAAAAAAGCCCCACCACTGCTCTCTCTCTGTGTGGAAGGACAATTTCCCAGTCAGAGAACCTGAAATCACATGAGAGAATAGAGAGGCTGTGTTCTGACTTGTGTTTTTAACTGCCAATTTGTGTTTTTGTTTATGCCACATGAAATCATTTTGTTTATATGAATTTTTACTCAAAAATAGGCATATTTTAGTTTTTTCACCTCGAGGCCTGATCATATCTAAAATCAGATTAAATACTATAAAATGTGTATTTTGTTTTGGTTATGAACTTTAATGCATTGGTTACAGGTATAAACCCTCAGTTGTTCATTATATAATTTGGATATTGCTAAATGTAAATTATTATATAGATGAATGGAACTTTGCATTTCTTGATTCTAACCTTGAAACCTATAGACTTTGATTTTATATATAAGATTAGGCTTTTGCTAAATGAATTTGATTGAAATTGATTGGATATATGATTTGGATATTGCAAAATGAATTTGATCACATGATTTGGATATTGCAAAATGTAAATGATGAACTAGATTCATAGCATGTGCTTTTCTTGATTCTAACATTGAAACCTTTTGAATTTACTTGTGTTTCATTTAGTTAATTTGTATAGTAAAGTCCTCAAGCTAAAGGTGTATGAAAATGTGATGTTCTGGTAACATTGATAAGTTGTTGACATGAAAAACATTCACTACCTCATGACTGTTTCCATCAGTATTATTCCACCATGTCAGATAAAACTGGTGCTGATTGTAAAAATGATTTTATTAATGCAGCGTAATTTTATCTGAATAGAAATAAAATCACATGAGAGAATAGTGAGGCTGTGTTCTGACTTTTGTTTTTGACTGAGAATTAGTGTTTTTGTTCATGCCACATGAAATCATATTGTTTACGATTATACCTGTCTATATAAGGTCCCACAGTTGACAATGCATGTCAGAGCAAAAACCAAGCCATGAGGTCGAAGGAATTGTCCGTAGCGCTCCGAGACAGGATTGTGTCTGGGGAAGGGTACCAAAAATTTCTGCAATATTGAAGGTTCCCAAGAACACAGTGGCCTCCATCATTCTTAAATGGAAGAAGTTTGGAACCACCTAGACTCTTCCTAGAGCTGGCCGCCCGGCCAAACTGAGCAATCGGGGGAGAAGGGCCTTGGTCAGGGAGGTGACCAAGAACCTGATGGTCACTCTGACAGAGTTCCAGAGTTCCTCTGTTGGGATGGGAGAACCTTCCAGAAGGACAACAATCTCTGTAGCACTCTACAAATCAGGACTTTACGGTAGAGTGGCCAGACGGAAGCCACTGCTCAGTAAAAGGCACATGACAGCCCGCTTGGAGTTTGCCAAAGGGTACCTAAAGGACTCTCAGACCATGAGAAACAAGATTCTCTGGTCTGATGAAACCAAGATTGAACTCTTTGGCCTGAATGCCAAGCGTCACGGGTGGCGTAAACCTGGCATCCTCCCTACGGTGAAGCATGGTGGTGGCAGCATCATGCTGTGGAGATGTTTTTCAGTGGTAGAGACTAGTCAGGATCGAGGGAAAGATGAACGGAGCAAAGTACAGATGAAAACCTTCTCAGGACCTCAGACTGGGGTGAAGGTTCACCTTCCAATAGGACAACGACCCTAAGCACACAGCCAAGACAACGCAGGTGTGGCTTCGGGACAAGTCTCTGAATAACCTTGAGTGGACCAGCCAGTGCCCAGACTTGAACCCGATCGAACATCTCTGGAGAGACCTGAAAATAGCTGTGTAGCGACGCTCCCCATCCAACCTGATAGAGCTTGAGAGGATCTGCAGAGAAGAATGGGAGAAACTCCCCAAATACAGGTGTGCCAAGCTTGTAGCATCACACCCAAGAAGACTTCGATGCTGTAATCGCTGCCAAAGGTGCTTCAACAAAGTACGTAGTAAAGGGGTCTGAATACATACAGTGAGGGAAAAAAGTATTTGATCCCCTGTTGATTTTGTACGTTTGCCCACTGACAAAGAAATGATCAGTCTATAATTTTAATGGTAGGTTTATTTGAACAGTGAGACACAGAATAACAACAAAAAAGTCCAGAAAAAAGCATGTAAAAAATGTTATAAATTCATTTGCATTTTAATGAGGGAAATAAGTATTTGACCCCCTCTCAATCACAAAGATTTCTGGCTCCCATGTGTCTTTTATACAGGTAACGAGCTGAGATTAGGAGCGCACTCTTAAAGGGAGTGCTCCTAATCTCAGCTTGTTACCTGTATAAAAGAAACCTGTCCACAGAAGCAATCAATCAATCAGATTCCAAACTCTCCACCATGGCCAAGACCAAAGAGCTCTCCAAGGATGTCAGGGACAAGATTGTAGACCTACACAAGGATGGAATGGGCTACAAGACCATCACCAATTAGCTTGGTGAGAAGGTGACAACAGTTGGTGCGATTATTCGCAAATGGAAGAAACGCAAAATAACTGTCAATCTTCCTCGGCCTGGGGCTCCATTCAAGATCTCACCTTGTGGAGTTGCAATGATCATGAGAACGGTGAGGAATCAGCCCAGAACTACACGGGAGGATCTTGTCAATGATCTCAAGGCAGCTGGGACCATAGTCACCAAGAAAACAATTGGTAACACACTATGCCGTGAAGGACTGAAATCCTGCAGCGCCCGCAAGGTCCCCCTGCTCAAGAAAGCACATATACAGGGCCGTCTGAAGTTTGCCAATGAACACCTGAATGATTCAGAGGAGAACTGGGTGAAAGTGTTGTGGTCAGATGAGACCAACTTCGAGCTCTTTGGCATCAACTCAACTCGCCGTGTTTGGAGGAGGAGGAATGCTGCCTATGACCCCAAGAACACCATCCCCACCGTCAAACATGGAAGTGGAAACATTATGCTTTGGGGGTGTGTTTCTGCTAAGGGGACAGGACAACTTCACTGCATCAAAGGGACGATGGACGGGGCCATGTACCGTCAAATCTTGGGTGAGAACCTCCTTCCCTCAGCCAGGGCATTGAAAATGGGTCGTGGATGGGTATTCCAGTATGACAATGACCCAAAACAAACGGCCAAGGCAACAAAGGAGTGGCTCAAGAAGAAGCACATTAAGGTCCTGGAGTGGCCTAGCCAGTCTCCAGACCTTAATCCCATAGAAAATCTGTGGAGGGAGCTGAAGGTTCGAGTTGCCAAACGTCAGCCTCAAAACCTTAATGACTTGGAGAAGATCTGCAAAGAGGAGTAGAACAAAATCCCTCCTGAGATGTGTGCAAACCTGGTGGCCAACTACAAGAAACGTCTGACCTCTGTGATTGCCAACAAGGGTTTTGCCACCAAGTACTAAGTCATTTTTTGCAAAGGGGTAAAATACTTATTTCCCTCATTAAAAATGCAAATCAATTTATAACATTTTTGACATGCGTTTTTCTGGATTTTTTTTGTTGTTATTCTGTCTCTCACTGTTCAAATAAACCTACCATAAAAATTATAGACTGATCATGTCTTTGTCAGCGGGCAAACGTACAAAATCAGCAGGGGATCAAATACTTTTTTCCCTCACTGTATGTAAATGATATATTAAAGTTTTTATTAATGTATTAATTAATTAATGTTAATATTAATATTTATGTAAATGTAATACTTCATTATTTCTTTATTTATATAAATTAAAAACAAAAACGTGTTTTTGCTTCGTCATTATGTGTTTATTGATGAGGATGTTTATTTTATTTTAGTCTATTTTAGAATGAGGCTGTAACGTAACAAAATGTGGGAAAAGCCAATGGGTCTGAACACTTTCCGAATGCACTGTATTGTTACACCATGTAGGAGCAGTATAGACCTAGTCTGTTCATTATATACATCTATATGATGTATTGTTACACCATGTAGGAGCAGTATAGACCTAGTCTGTTCATTATATACATCTATATGATGTATTGTTACACCATGTAGGAGCAGTATAGACCTAGTCTGTTCATTATATACATCTATATGATGTATTGTTACACCATGTAGGAGCAGTATAGACCTAGTCTGTTCATTATATACATCTATATGATGTATTGTTACACCATGTAGGAGCAGTATAGACCTAGTCTGTTCATTATATACATCTATATGATGTATTGTTACACCATGTAGGAGCAGTATAGACCTAGTCTGTTCATTATATACATCTATATGATGTATTGTTACACCATGTAGGAGCAGTATAGACCTAGTCTGTTCATTATATACATCTATATGATGTATTGTTACACCATGTAGGAGCAGTATAGACCTAGTCTGTTCATTATATACATCTATATGATGTATTGTTACACCATGTAGGAGCAGTATAGACCTAGTCTGTTCATTATATACATCTATATGATGTATTGTTACACCATGTAGGAGCAGTATAGACCTAGTCTGTTCATTATATACATCTATATGATGTATTGTTACACCATGTAGGAGCAGTATAGACCTAGTCTGTTCATTATATACATCTACATGATGTATTGTTACACCATGTAGGAGCAGTATAGATCTAGTCTGTTCATTATATACATCTATATGATGTATTGTTACACCATGTAGGAGCAGTATAGACCTAGTCTGTTCATTATATACATCTATATGATGTATTGTTACACCATGTAGGAGCAGTATAGACCTAGTCTGTTCATTATATACATCTATATGATGTATTGTTACACCATGTAGGAGCAGTATAGACCTAGTCTGTTCATTATATACATCTATATGATGTATTGTTACACCATGTAGGAGCAGTATAGACCTAGTCTGTTCATTATATACATCTACATGATGTATTGTTACACCATGTAGGAGCAGTATAGACCTAGTCTGTTCATTATATACATCTATATGATGTATTGTTACACCATGTAGGAGCAGTATAGACCTAGTCTGTTCATTATATACATCTACATGATGTACAGTGGGGAAAAAAGTATTTAGTCAGCCACCAATTGTGCAAGTTCTCCCACTTAAAAAGATGAGAGGCCTGTAATTTTCATCATAGGTACACGTCAACTATGACAGACAAAATGAGAGAAAAAATTTTTTTTTAATGAATTTATTTACAAATTATGGTGGAAAATAAGTATTTGGTCAATAACAAAAGTTTCTCAATACTTTGTTATATACCCTTTGTTGGCAATGACACAGGTCAAATGTTTTCTGTATGTCTTCACAAGGTTTTCACACACTGTTGCTGGTATTTTGGCCCATTCCTCCATGCAGATCTCCTCTAGAGCAGTGATGTTTTGGGGCTGTCGCTGGGCAACACAGACTTTCAACTCCCCTCCAAAGATTTTCTATGGGGTTGAGATCTGGAGACTGGCTAGGCCACTCCAGGACCTTGAAATGCTTCTTACGAAGCCACTCCTTCGTTGCCCGGGCGGTGTGTTTGGGATCATTGTCATGCTGAAAGACCCAGCCACGTTTCATCTTCAATGCCCTTGCTGATGGAAGGAGGTTTTCACTCAAAATCTCACGATACATGGCCCCATTCATTCTTTCCTTTACACGCATCAGTCGTCCTGGTCCCTTTGCAGAAAAACAGCCCCAAGGCATGATGTTTCCACCCCATGCTTCACAGTAGGTATGGTGTTCTTTGGATTTAACTCAGCATTCTTTGTCCTCCAAACACGACGAGTTGAGTTTTTACCAAAAAGTTATATTTTGGTTTCATCTGACCATATGACATTCTCCCAATCCTCTTCTGGATCATCCAAATGCACTCTAGCAAACTTCAGACGGACCTGGACATGTACTGGCTTAAGCAGGGGGACACGTCTGGCAGTGCAGGATTTGAGTCCCTGGCAGCGTAGTGTGTTACTGATGGTAGGCTTTGTTACTTTGGTCCCAGCTCTCTGCAGGTCATTCACTAGGTCCCCCCGTGTGGTTCTGGGCTTTTGCTCACCGTTCTTGTGATCATTTTGACCCCACGGGGTGAGATCTTGCGTGGAGCCCCAGATCGAGGGAGATTATCAGTGGTCTTGTATGTCTTCCATTTCCTAATAATTGCTCCCACAGTTGATTTCTTCAAACCAAGCTGCTTACCTATTGCAGATTCAGTCTTCCCAGCCTGGTGCAGGTCTACAATTTTGTTTCTGGTGTCCGTTGACAGCTCTTTGGTCTTGGCCATAGTGGAGTTTGGAGTGTGACTGTTTGAGGTTGGGGACAGGTGTCTTTTATACTGATAACAACTTCAAACAGGTGCCATTAATACAGACAATGAGTGGAGGACAGAGGAGCCTCTTAAAGAAGAAGTTACAGGTCTGTGAGAGCCAGAAATCTTGCTTGTTTGTAGGTGACCAAATACTTATTTTCCACCATAATTTGCAAATAAATTTATTCAAAATCCTACAATGTGATTTTCTGGATTTTGTTTTCTCAATTTGTCTGTCATAGTTGACATGTACCTATGATGAAAATTACAGGCCTCTCTCATCTTTTTAAGTGGGAGAACTTGCACAATTGGTGGCTGACTAAATACTTTTTCCACCACTGTATTGTTACACCATGTAGGAGCAGTATAGACCTAGTCTGTTCATTATATACATCTATATATACATATATCAGTATGGATCTACAGTAGATAGTTACTTATTTAGATTTTGTTTGACTTAATGACTTTGTGGTCCTCTGTAGCTCAACTGGTAGAGCACGGCGCTTTAAACGCCAAGGTAGTGGGTTCGAGCCCCGGGACCACCCATACACAAAAATGTATGCATGCATGACTGTAAGTCGCTTTGGATAAAAGCGTCTGCTAAATGGCATTATATTATATTATTATTATATTATTATAATATTATATTATTAATGAAACTGCCTTAAATGCAGATGTGCTGTAGTATAATTGTTTTTATTCTTACTCATTAAAAATCTGCACTAATCAATCAGCACATCCCTGTCTTTGTACGACTCAATATAATAGTATTATATAATTAAATACATTTAAAATATACTTTGTCAATAAAAAAAGATCCTCAACTGCGTTACCCACTCCAGTCAGCAGATGGCGATGTGCGTCTTTCAGGCGATGCTGAAAGCGTGACGTATAATCTAGTGGACGGGAGGCAACAGTCAACCACCTCCGTAGCTGGTTAGCCAACAGCCGAAAGATTCAAGCTCTAGACGCTTTCGGTGTATATTAGCTACTGTGTTATAAACACACTTCGGTCGTATCTACTTGTTAACCTATTTAATTTAATATTAAGTTGTTATTAGTCAGCTAGCTGGCTTGTTAAGTTAGCACTAGCCTAGCTAGCTAACATCCCCGACCATGAGGTCACTAAGCTACTCTCCTCCTGCTAAAGAAGAGGAGGTCTGCTGGACGGAGAAAGAAGCTCTAGTGAAAGAGGAGGAGGAAGAGGAGGATGTTACAATACAAAAACAAGTAGAGGGTGAAGCTGTTACCGTGAAAGAAGAGGAAGACGCGTTCAGAGTGAAAGAGGAGGAGGATGTTACAGTGAAAGAAGAGGAAGACGCGTTCAGAGTGAAAGAGGAGGAGGATGTTACAGTGAAAGAAGAGATAGAGGAGGATGCCGTTTTTGGAGTGAAGAAGGAGGGAGAGATTACTGTCACGTTGAAAGATGAAGAGGAGGAGATAGGAGATCTGATTAACACCAGTAAGTACCGCCTTAAATGTGTTTTTCACTTTGGATATTTGGAGTTCGCTTGTCAATTCAATGGGAGAGATGCTATGCTACTAGCATCATGTTATGAAGTTGCAAAGCCATCTCCTATAGTGTTTTTTCTCTAAGTTGTCGGTATGTCACGTGTCCTACTTATCAGTACACTCAGAACAACTTAAGCATTACGAAACTTCTATTCGATCAAAGTAAACATCACGTAGCACGTAAGCCATTCATTTTGTTGACCAACCTGGACCAGCTCATTGACCTCCATACAAAAACTCCACCTGCTGGAAGGAGAGATATTCCCGTGAGTTGGTTCTCTCTCTTCCTCTAGGGCTACACTAGCTTGTGCTAGCTAGTTAGTAATCTCGTTCCCAGACACTTCCACGCAGTGTGGGGACGAGGTTAGCCAACTAGCTACATTCCCTCGGCGTAAAGCAGTGCTCGGCAGGCCGGGGCTAAGGACACAGTGAAACACAGACTTGCCGTGCAGGCTGTTGTGCTGCTTACAACTTGGAGGAAAACATTTGGCCACGTTAACTACCGCCGGCGACACCGTGATACAGCTGCCCAGTGGGAAGCACCTCAGGCCGGCATGCACCTCGAACACCGGTGATTTGGTATTTTATTAGGTGTAATGGTCGTTCGCACGGCTCGTCTTCCTGCTCCTGAAATCAGTAACGTGCTTTCAAGAGAACTCTGAACCTCATAGTTAAAGTGTATGGACGTTTGTTGTGTAGAGCTTCCTGTTGGTCGATTCCGATATTTTCCAAGTGGGGAAACCAAGGAAATGTTTCTATGAGTGTTCAAGTCGGAAATGTCAGAATGACCGATTCCCCAGTTGTCTTGAAAGCGGAAGGAACTAATTGGTAAGTCACTGTGACATCCAGATGGTGACCAACTCTTACTCGACCATTAAAATAAAAACAACTCTTGAGTCACGGGATGTTGGGGAGCAAGGTGGTTGTCTGAAATGAGCCTCCTGATAAAACCCTCCCAGTTTCCTCCTATCTTAGACCCATACAGTATGTTGTATCTTAGACCCATACAGTATGTTGTATCTTAGACCCATACAGTATGTTGTATCTTAGACCCATACAGTATGTTGTATCTTAGACCCATACAGTATGTTGTTAGACCCATACAGTATGTTGTTAGACCCATACAGTATGTTGTATCTTAGACCCATACAGTATGTTGTATCTTAGACCCATACAGTATGTTGTATCTTAGACCCATACAGTATGTTGTATCTTAGACCCATACAGTATGTTGTATCTTAGACTCATACAGTATGTTGTATCTTAGACCCATACAGTATGTTGTATCTTAGACCCATACAGTATGTTGTTAGACCCATACAGTATGTTGTATCTTAGACCCATACAGTATGTTGTATCTTAGACCCATACAGTATGTTGTTAGACCCATACAGTATGTTGTATCTTAGACCCATACAGTATGTTGTATCTTAGACCCATACAGTATGTTGTATCTTAGACCCATACAGTATGTTGTATCTTAGACCCATACAGTATGTTGTATCTTAGACCCATACAGTATGTTGTATCTTAGACCCATATAGTATGTTGTATCTTAGACCCATACAGTATGTTGTTAGACCCATACAGTATGTTGTATCTTAGACCCATACAGTATGTTGTTAGACCCATACAGTATGTTGTTAGACCCATACAGTACGTTGTATCTTAGACCCATACAGTATGTTGTATCTTAGACCCATACAGTATGTTGTATCTTAGACCCATACAGTATGTTGTATCTTAGACCCATACAGTATGTTGTATCTTAGACCCATACAGTATGTTGTTAGACCCATACAGTATGTTGTTAGACCCATACAGTACGTTGTATCTTAGACCCATACAGTATGTTGTATCTTAGACCCATACAGTATGTTGTATCTTAGACCCATACAGTATGTTGTGTCATAGACCCATACAGTATGTTGTATCTTAGACCCATACAGTATGTTGTATCTTAGACCCATACAGTATGTTGTTAGACCCATACAGTATGTTGTAGCTTAGACCCATACAGTATGTTGTATCTTAGACCCATACAGTAAGTTGTTAGACCCATACGGTATGTTGTATCTTAGACCCATACAGTATGTTGTATCTTAGACCCATACAGTATGTTGTATCTTAGACCCATACAGTATGTTGTATCTTAGACCCATACAGTATGTTGTATCTTAGACCCATACAGTATGTTGTTAGACCCATACAGTATGTTGTATCTTAGACCCATACAGTATGTTGTATCTTAGACCCATACGGTATGTTGTATCTTAGACCCATACAGTATGTTGTATCTTAGACCCATACAGTACGTTGTGGCTTAGATCCTATTTTACAGGGTGGTGTCATGGCTGAAACATTTACTAAAAGTTGAAATGTAAATGTTATTCACCTTTCAAATGGAACCACAAAGATTGTTGGAGGTCCACAGAGAATGTTGACTTGAAAATATGTTTTGTTTTAAATCCAGGACGGGCAGCTCCAGTCCTCTGGGACGGAGTGGTGTCACACTTTTCCCCCATCCCTAGCAAACACAGCTGATTAAACTAAATGCATTCTAAACTGAACATCATGATTAGTTGATTATTGGGGTCAGGTTTATTAGCTGGGATTGGGGCAAAAGTGACACCAATCAGGCCTTTATTAAAACACTTTTTTTTCAAGAAATAATCAAATAGTTTGACCACCCTGTTTGGAAGCTTTTAAATGATCTCAAACTCAACCGTTAATATTTTCCAGTGATGAAGACGATGGATGATTCATTGCATGGTGGGGTTTGCAAAAAGAGTCAACTTCGAGCACCTTTATCTCATGAATGTTTTGGCTTTCAGTTACAAAAAGTCACTTTCTTACCACTTCTTCCATAGGCAAACATGTAAGGAAAGCTTTTTTAAATCAAAAGGGATGCTGTCAAAATGTATTGAATTCAAATGGATTTACCCAGTCTACAAAGCACTACAGCCACTCTGTGATGACAAGCTCTGCTCTTTTATTTAGGGATCTAGTCTAGGTTAAACATCATAGGAAGACATTTTTATCATGTGGAGGTTTCATTCAAGTCTTTGTTTAACTAAATACTCTGTTTGTCTTTGGCAGGAGAGAGACCAGACTCTCACTCTGACAGCGGGAAGAGCCCTTCAGCGGAACCAGACCCAGAGACGCCCAAACCAGCGAGACAACACCACTGCTTCCAATGTGAAAAGAGATTTTCCCGATCAGGGGACCTCAAAGCTCATGAGAGGACACACACAGGAGAAAAGCCTTTCCAATGTTCCCAGTGTGGAAAGAGTTTTACCATGTTAAATAACCTGAAAAGGCATGAGAGAATACACACAGGAGAAAAGCCATTCCAATGTTCCCATTGTGGAAAGAGTTTTACTCAGATAGGGCACCTAAAAGAGCATGAGCGAAAACACACAAGAGAAAAGCCTTACCACTGCTCCCAGTGTAAAAATAGATTTTCCCGATCAGGGGACCTAAAAGCTCATGAGAGGACACACACAGGAGAAGAGCCTTTCCAATGTTCCCAGTGTGGAAAGATGTTTACCCTGTTAGCTAACCTGAAAAGGCATGAGAGAATACACACAGGAGAAAAAACCTTACCACTGCTTCCAATGTGAAGTGCGATTTTCCCGATCAGGTGACCTAAAGGCTCATGAGTGGACACACACAGGAGAAGAGCCTTTCCAATGTTCCCAGTGTAAAAAGCGTTTTACCGTGTTAGCTAACCTGAAAAGGCATGAGAGAATACACACAGGAGAAAAACCTTTCCAATGTTCCCATTGTGGAAAGAGTTTTACTCAGAGAGGGTATCTAAAAGTGCATGAGAGAATACACACAGGAGAAAAGCCTTATCAATGTTCCCAGTGTGGAAACAGTTTTACTCAGATAGGGCACCTAAAACAGCATGAGAGAATACACACAGGAGAAAAGCCTTATCAATGTTCCCAATGTGGAATGAGTTTTATTCAGTTAGGGAGCCTGAAGGAGCATGAGTGGACACACACAGGAGAAAAGCCTTTCCAATGTTCCCAGTGTAGAAAGAGTTTTACCGTGTTAGCTACCCTGAAAAGGCATGAGCGAATACACACAGGAGAAAAGCCTTTCCAATGTTCCCAGTGTGGAAACGGTTTTACTCAGAGAGGGCATCTAAAAGAGCATGAGAGAAAACACACAGGAGAAAAGCCTTACCACTGCTCCCAGTGTGGAAAGAGTTTTACCTGGTTAAGGAGCCTGAAGGAGCATAAGAGAACACACACGAAAAAAGCCCCACCACTGCTCTCTCTCTGTGTGGAAGGACAATTTCCCAGTCAAAGAACCTGAAATCACATGAGAGAATTGAGTGACTGTGTTCTGACTTATTTTTTAAACTGACAATTTGTGTTTTTGTTTATGCCACATGAAAACATTTTGTTTATATGAATTCTTACTCAAAAATAGGCATATTTTGGGTTTTTCACCTGGAGGCCTGATCATATCTAAAATCAGATTAAATACTATAAAATGTGTATTTTGTTTTGGTTATGAACTTTAATGCATTGGTTACAGGTATAAACCCTCAGTTGTTCATTATATAATTTGGATATTGCTAAATGTAAATTATTATATAGATGAATGGAACTTTGCATTTCTTGATTCTAACCTTGAAACCTATAGACTTTGATTTGATATATAAGATTAGGCTTTTGCTAAATTAATTTGATTGAAATTGATTGGATATATGATTTGGATATTGCAAAATGAATTTGATTACATGATTTGGATATTGCAAAATGTAAATGATGAACTAGATTCATAGCATGTGCATTTCTTGATTCCAACATTGAAACCTTTTGAATTTACTTGTTTAATTTAGTTAGTTTGTGTAGTAATCATCAAGCTAAAGGAGTATGAAAATGTGATGTTCTGGTAACATTGATAAGTTGTTGACATGAAAAACATTCACTACATGACTGTTTCCATCAGTATTATTCCACCATGTCAGATAAAACTGGTGCTGATTGTAAAAAGGATTTTATTAATGCAGCGTAATTTTATCTGAATAGAAATAAAATCACATGAGAGAATAGTGAGGCTATGTTCTGACTTTTGTTTTTGACTGGGAATTAGTGTTTTTGTTCATGGCACATGAAATCATATTGTTTACGATTATACCTGTCTATATAAGGTCCCACAGTTGACAATGCATGTCAGAGCAAAAACCAAGCCATGAGGTCGAAGGAGTTGTCCGTAGCGCTCTGAGACAGGATTGTGTCTGGGGAAGGGTACCAAAAAATGTCTGCAATATTGAAGGGTCCCAAGAACACAGTGGCCTCCATCATTCTTAAATGGAAGAAGTTTGGAACCACCTAGACTCTTCCTAGAGCTGGCCGCCCAGCCAAACTGAGCAATCGGGGGAGAAGGGCCTTGGTCAGGGAGGTGACCAAGAACCCGATGGCCACTGACAGAGTTCCAAAGTTCCTCTGTTGGGATGGGAGAACCTTCCAGAAGGACAACAATCTCTGTAGCACTCTACAAATCAGGCCTTTACGGTAGAGTGGCCAGACGGAAGCCACTGCTCAGTAAAAGGCACATGACAGCCCGCTTGGAATATGCCAAAAGGTACCTCAAGGACTCTCAGACCATGAGAAACAAGATTCTCTGGTCTGATGAAACCAAGATTGAACTCTTTGGCCTGAATGCCAAGCGTCACGGGTGGCGTAAACCTGGCATCCTCCCTACGGTGAAGCATGGTGGTGGCAGCATCATGCTGTGGGGATGTTTTTCAGCGGTAGGGACTTGTCAGGATCGAGGGAAAGATGAACTGAGAAAAGTACAGATGAAAACCTTCTCAGGACCTCAGACTGGGTTGAAGGTTCACCTTCCAATAGGACAACGTCCCTAAGCACACAGCCAAGACAACGCAGGTGTGGCTTCGGGACAAGTCTCTGAATAACCTTGAGTGGACCAGCCAGTGCCCAGATTTGAACCCGATCGAACATCTCTGGAGAGACCTGAAAATAGCTGTGTAGCGACGCTCCCCATCCAACCTGATAGAGCTTGAGAGGATCTGCAGAGAAGAATGGGAGAAACTCCCCAAATACAGGTGTGCCAAGCTTGTAGCATCACACCCAAGAAGACTCGATGCTGTAATCGCTGCCAAAGGTGCTTCAACAAAGTACAGTGAGGGAAAAAAGTATTTGATCCCCTGTTGATTTTGTACGTTTGCCCACTGACAAAGAAATGATCAGTCTATAATTTTAATGGTAGGTTTATTTGAACAGTGAGACACAGAATAACAACAAAAAAGTCCAGAAAAACGCATGTAAAAAATGTTATAAATTGATTTGCATTTTAATGAGGGAAATAAGTATTTGACCCCCTCTCAATCACAAAGATTTCTGGCTCCCAGGTGTCTTTTATACAGGTAACGAGCTGAGATTAGGAGCGCACTCTTAAGGGAGTGCTCCTAATCTCAGCTTGTTACCTGTATAAAAGAAACCTGTCCACAGAAGCAATCAATCAATCAGATTCCAAACTCTCCACCATGGCCAAGACCAAAGAGCTCTCCAAGGATGTCAGGGACAAGATTGTAGACCTACACAAGGATGGAATGGGCTACAAGACCATCACCAAGCAGCTTGGTGAGAAGGTGACAACAGTTGGTGCAATTATTCGCAAATGGAAGAAACACAAAATAACTGTCAATCTCCCTCGGCCT
Source organism: Coregonus clupeaformis (assembly GCF_020615455.1). Classification (NCBI taxonomy): domain Eukaryota; kingdom Metazoa; phylum Chordata; class Actinopteri; order Salmoniformes; family Salmonidae; genus Coregonus; species Coregonus clupeaformis. The sequence goes on from NW_025534909.1 coordinate 118,179, forward strand.
GGGGCTCCATTCAAGATCTCACCTTGTGGAGCGCCCGCAAGGTCCCCCTGCTCAAGAAAGCACATATACAGGGCCGTCTGAAGTTTGCCAATGAACACCTGAATGATTCAGAGGAGAACTGGGTGAAAGTGTTGTGGTCAGATGAGACCAAAATCGAGATCTTTGGCATCAACTCAACTCGCCGTGTTTGGAGGAGGAGGAATGCTACCTATGACCCCAAGAACACCATCCCCACCGTCAAACATGGAGGTGGAACATTATGCTTTGGGGGTGTGTTTATGCTAAGGGGACAGGACAACTTCACTGCATCAAAGGGACGATGGACGGGGCCATGTACCGTCAAATCTTGGGTGAGAACCTCCTTCCCTCAGCCAGGGCATTGAAAATGGGTCGTGGATGGGTATTCCAGCATGACAATGACCCAAAACAAACGGCCAAGGCAACAAAGGAGTGGCTCAAGAAGAAGCACATTAAGGTCCTGGAGTGGCCTAGCCAGTCTCCAAACCTTAATCCCATAGAAAATCTGTGGAGGGAGCTGAAGGTTCGAGTTGCCAAACGTCAGCCTCAAAACCTTAATGACTTGGAGAAGATCTGCAAAGAGGAGTGGAACAAAATCCCTCCTTAGATGTGTGCAAACCTGGTGGCCAACTACAACGTCTGACCTCTGTGATTGCCAACAAGGGTTTTGCCACCAAGTACTAAGTCATGTTTTGCAAAGGGGTAAAATACTTATTTCCCTCATTAAAAATGCAAATCAATTTATAACATTTTTGACATGCGTTTTTCTGGATTTTGTTGTTGTTATTCTGTCTCTCACTTTTCAAATAAACCTACCATAAAAATTATAGACTGATCATGTCTTTGTCAGCGGGCAAACGTACAAAATCAGCAGGGGATCAAATACTTTTTTCCCTCACTGTATGTAAATGATATATTAAAGTTTTTATTAATGTATTAATTAATTAATGTTAATATTAATATTTATGTAAATGTAATACTTCATTATTTCTTTATTTATATAAATTAAAAACAAAAACGTGTTTTGGCTTCGTCATTATGTGTATATTGATGAGGATTTTTATTTTATTTTAGAATAAGGCTGTAACGTAACAAAATGTGGGAAAAGCCAATGGGTCTGAACACTTTCCGAATGCACTGTATTGTTACACCATGTAGGAGCAGTATAGACCTAGTCTGTTCATTATATACATCTATATGATGTATTGTTACACCATGTAGGAGCAGTATAGACCTAGTCTGTTCATTATATACATCTATATGATGTATTGTTACACCATGTAGGAGCAGTATAGACCTAGTCTGTTCATTATATACATCTATATGATGTATTGTTACACCATGTAGGAGCAGTATAGACCTAGTCTGTTCATTATATACATCTATATGATGTATTGTTACACCATGTAGGAGCAGTATAGATCTAGTCTGTTCATTATATACATCTACATGATGTATTGTTACACCATGTAGGAGCAGTATAGACCTAGTCTGTTCATTATATACATCTATATGATGTATTGTTACACCATGTAGGAGCAGTATAGACCTAGTCTGTTCATTATATACATCTATATGATGTATTGTTACACCATGTAGGAGCAGTATAGACCTAGTCTGTTCATTATATACATCTATATGATGTATTGTTACACCATGTAGGAGCAGTATAGACCTAGTCTGTTCATTATATACATCTATATGATGTATTGTTACACCATGTAGGAGCAGTATAGACCTAGTCTGTTCATTATATACATCTACTTTATGTATTGTTACACCATGTAGGAGCAGTATAGACCTAGTCTGTTCATTATATGCATCTACTTTATGTATTGTTACACTATGTTGGAGCAGCATGTTAGATAGTTACTTATTTAGATATTGTTTGACTTAATGAAACTGCCTTAAATGCGGATGTGCTGTAGTATATATTTTTTATTTGAACTCGTTAAAAATCTGCACTAATCAACACATCCCTGTCTTTGTACGTCTCAATATAATAGTTTTATTTAAATTATATACATTTAAAATAAACTTTGAAAATAAAATATTTTCCTCAACCGCGATACCCACTCCAGTCAGCAGATGGCGATGTGTGTCTTTCAGGCGATGCTGAAAGCGTGACGTATAATCTAGTGGACGGGAGGCAACAGTCAACCACCTCCGTAGCTGGTTAGCCAACAGCCGAAAGATTCAAGCTCTAGACGCTTTCGGTGTATATTAGCTACTGTGTTTTAAACACACTTCTGTCGTCAAGTTAGTTATCCCATTTAATTTCATATTTACGGTGTTGTTGTTATTGGTCAGCTAGCTGGCTGGTTAAGTTAGCACTAGCCTAGCTAGCTAACATCCCCGACCATGAGCTCACTAAGCTACTCTCCTCCTGCTAAAGAAGAGGAGGTCTGCTGGACGGAGAAAGAAGCTCTAGTGAAAGAGGAGGAGGAAGAGGAGGATGTTACAATACAAAAACAAGTAGAGGGTGAGGCTGTTACCGTGAAAGAAGAGGAAGGGAAAGACGTTACAGTGAAAGAAGAGGAAGACGCGTTCAGAGTGAAAGAGGAGGAGGATGTTACAGTGAAAGAAGAGGAAGACGCGTTCAGAGTGAAAGAGGAGGAGGAGGATGTTACAGTAAAAGAAGAGGAAGACGCATTCAGAGTGAAAGAGGAGGAAGATGTTACAGTGAAAGAAGAGGAGGAGGATGTTACAGTGAAAGAAGAGGAGGAGGATGTTACAGTGAAAGAAGAGGAAGACGCGTTCAGAGTGAAAGAGGAGGAGGATGTTACAGTGAAAGAAGAGGAAGACGCGTTCAGAGTGAAAGAGGGGGAGGATGTTACAGTGAAAGAAGAGGAAGACGCGTTCAGAGTGAAAGATGAGGAAGATGTTACAGTGAAAGAAGAGGAGGAAGAGATAGAGGAGGATGCAGTTTTTGGAGTGAAGAAGGAGGGAGAGATTACTGTCACGTTGAAAGATGAAGAGGAGGAGATAGGAGATCTGATTAACACCAGTAAGTACCGCCTTAAATGTGTTTTTCACTTTGGATATTTGGAGTTCGCTCGTCAATTCAATGGAGAGAGATGCTATGCTACTAGCATCATGTTATGAATTTGCAAAGCCATCTCCTATAGTGTTTTTCTCAAAGTTGTCGGTATGTCACGTGTCCTACTTATCAGTACACTCAGAACAACTTAAGCATCACGAAACTTCTATTCGATCAAGTAAACATCACGTAGCACGTAAGCCATTCATTTTGTTGACCAACTTGGACCAGCTCATTGACCTCCATACAAAAACTCCACCTGCTGGAAGGAGAGATATTCCCGTGAGTTGGTTCTCTCTCTTCCTCTAGGGCTACACTAGCTTGTGCTAGCTAGCTAGTAATCTCCTTCCCAGACACTTCCACGCAGTGTGGGACGAGGTTAGCCAACTAGCTACTTCCCTCGGCGTAAAGCAGTGCTCCACAGGCCGGGGCTAAGGACACAGTGTACCGATGTTGTGAAACACAGACTTGCCGTGCAGGCATGCCGTGTTGTGCTGCTTACAACTTGGAGGAAAACATTTGGCCACGTTAACTACCGCCGGCGACACCGTGATACAGCTGCCCAGTGGGAAGCACCTCAGGCCGGCATGCACCTCGAACACCGGTGATTTGGTATTTTATTAGGTGTAATGGTCGTTCGCACGGCTCGGCTTCCTGCTCCTGAAATCAGTACCGTGTTGGTGCTTTCAAGAGAACTCGGAACCTCATAGTTAAAGTGTATGGAAGTTTGTTGTGTAGAGCTTCCTGTTGGTCGATTCCGATATTTTCCAAGTGGGAAACCAAGGAAATGTTTCTATGAGTGTTCAAGTCGGAAATGTCAGAATGACCGATTCCTCAGTTGTCTTGAAAGCGGAAGGAACTAATTGGTAAGGCACTGTGACATCCAGATGGTGACCAACTCTCGCTCGACCATCAAAATAAACACAACTCTTGAGTCACGGGATGTTGGGAAGCAAGGTGGTTGTCTGAAATGAGCCTCCTGATAAAACCCTCCCAGTTTCCTCAAAGTTCGATAGAATAGTCAATTTAGTATCATTGTTTTTGAGGGATTTTTTTGTTTTGTTTTATCTAAGTTTTTCAACAATGTCTGCGTTGAATTCAGCTTCAACACATGTAGCACAATCGCTAGCGCAGCGGCTAACGGTCTAGCTCTGTTGCACTTCAGCCAGTATGACTTTGAAAGGGCAGAACATAGAACCCAGCTCGTTGTCGGCCTTGCAATCATCCCTACAGAAGGCCATGGAAGAAATGGGTAGATTCAAGCACCGTTCTTGAATCTTTTGAGTCTGATGTTTTCTCAGGTCAAGCGATCTCAGATGAATATGCAAGAAGATGTATCGGTCCTATTACAGAGGCAATATGAGGCAGAGGGTCAGAGATCAACGCTGGAGGACGACAACGACCGACTGATTTAAGGAAGTCGAGAAGAACGCCAAACCGTATGAGATCTCCGCAGAAGCGCTGAAGATTCAGCTAACTCGAGACAGGCTCCTCAATTTAAGACTTTTAGGGGTCAAGGAGGGTCTGGAGGATAGCAGGCAAATTATCTGGGAAGCTCTGGGAGGGATCTGGACAAATCCGAGCTTCAACGGAGTCCACCGTTCCCTAGCAACAATACCACGGGAGAATCAGCCGCCTTAGACCGATCATCATCCGCTTTCTCAGGGATCTGGAGAGAGAGTACTGGCGGCTGCAGAAGGGAACGTATCGGGAGAAGAGAGGGGTGACTTGGAAGGACTAAAGCTTATGTTAGGGGCACAATAATAGCACACACCAGCAGAAAGAAAAGGGAAAATTGAGAAAGAGTTGGAAAAAACTAAAGTCTCAAATTTAAAGAGTTGGGGGAAAAATAGTTATCTGAGGAAAAATCCCAATTGAAACAAGTCTGTGATCTGAAGTTTCAATGACGTGAGATCTGTAACAAAAAAGGCTGAATATGTTTCTGCTTTGATGAAAGTGGTGAAAGAACAGGTCCATTATTGGCTGGACAATTGAAACAAAAAAAGATGCCAGTTTTGTAACACCAGCTATCAAAAGTGGAAGTGTGGAGGTACTGACTGGTACAAAATATATTAACAATGTGTTTTATGACTTTTATTGGACTCTGAATGTAACTTAGACCCAGCTAAATTGAATGCCTTTTCCCCAGGGGGTGTCCCCAGATCAAATAAAGGATTTGGATGCTCCTATACTAGAATCTGATATGAGAACAGCCATCACCTCAATGAAGTCTGGAAAGTCACCAGGAGTAATCAAATCAAATTTTATTTGCCACATGCGCCCGAATACAACAGGTGTGGACATTTCCGTGAAATGCTTACATACAGCCCTTAACCAACAACGCATTTATTTTTAAATAAAAAAGTAAAATAAAACAACAACAACAAAAAAAGTGTTGAAGTCAAATTAAAATAACAGTAGGGAGGCTATATACAGGGGGTAACGGTACAGGGTCAATGGGAAATAACAGTAGGGAGGCTATATACAGGGGTACAGTACAGAGTCAATGGGAAATAACAGTAGGGAGGCTATATAAGGGTACCGGTACAGAGTCAATGGGAAATAACAGTAGGGAGGCTATATACAGGGGGTACCCGGGTACAGGGTCAATGGGAAATAACAGTAGGGAGGCTATATACAGGGGGTACCGGTACAGGGTCAATGGGAAATAACAGTAGGGGAGGCTATATACAGGGGGTACGGTACAGGGTCAATGGGAAATAACAGTAGGGAGGCTATATACAGGGGTACCGGTACAGGGTCAATGGGAAATAACAGTAGGGAGGCTATATACAGGGGTACCGGTACAGGGTCAATGGGAAATAACAGTAGGGAGGCTATATACAGGGGGTACAGAGTCAATGGGAAATAACAGTAGGGAGGCTATATACAGGGGGTACCAGTACAGAGTCAATGGGAAATAACAGTAGGGAGGCTATATACAGGGGGTACCGGTACAGAGTCAATGGGAAATAACAGTAGGGAGGCTATATACAGGGGTACCGGTACAGAGTCAATGGGAAATAACAGTAGGGAGGCTATATACAGGGGGTACGGTACAGGGTCAATGGGAAATAACAGTAGGGAGGCTATATACAGGGGGGTACCGGTACAGAGTCAATGGGAAATAACAGTAGGGAGGCTATATACAGGGGGTACCGGTACAGGGTCAATGGGAAATAACAGTAGGGAGGCTATATACAGGGGGTACGGTACAGGGTCAATGGGAAATAACAGTAGGGAGGCTATATACAGGGGGTACCGGTACAGGGTCAATGGGAAATAACAGTAGGGAGGCTATATACAAGGGGTACCGGTACAGAGTCAATGGGAAATAACAGTAGGAGGCTATATACAGGGGGTACCGGTACAGAGTCAATGGGAAATAACAGTAGGGAGGCTATATACAGGGGGCCGGTACAGGGTCAATGGGAAATAACAGTAGGGAGGCTATATACAGGGGGTACCGGTACAGGGTCAATGGGAAATAACAGTAGGGAGGCTATATACAGGGGGTACCGGTACAGGGTCAATGGGAAATAACAGTAGAGAGGCTATATACAGGGGGTACGGTACAGGGTCAATGGGAAATAACAGTAGGGAGGCTATATACAGGGGGTACGGTACAGGAGTCAATGGGAAATAACATTAGGGAGGCTATATACAGGGGGTACGGTACAGGGTCAATGGGAAATAACAGTAGGGAGGCTATATACAGGGGTACCGGTACAGAGTCAATGGGAAATAACAGTAGGGGAGGCTATATACAGGGGGGTACCGGTACAGGGTCAATGGGAAATAACAGTAGGGAGGCTATATACAGGGGGGTACCGGTACAGAGTCAATGGGAAATAACAGTAGGGAGGCTATATACAGGGGGTACCGGTACAGAGTCAATGGGAAATAACAGTAGGGAGGCTATACAGGGGGTACCAGTACAGAGTCAATGGGAAATAACAGTAGGGAGGCTATATACAGGGGGTGTTAGATGGCTTCCTGGTTGAGTGTTTATAAGAGGAATATTGGCGTTATTATAATAATATAATATGACATTTAGCAGACGCTTTTATCTAAAGCGACTTACACTCATGTGTGCATACATTTTTATGTATGGGTGGTCCCGGGATCGAACCCACTACCCTGGCGTTACAAGCGCCGTGCTCTACCAATTGAGCTACAGAGGACCACCAATGTCATGCAATAAAATGCAAATTAATTACTTGAAAATCATACAATGTGATTTTCTGGATTTTTGTTTTAGATTCCGCCTCTCACAGTTGAAGTGTACCTATGATAAAAATTACAGACCTCTACATGCTTTGTAAGTAGGAAAACCTGCCAAAATCGGCAGTGTATCAAATACTTGTTCTCAAACATATACTCATTAAAATACAAAAACACAGTCATGGGAAAATATATTGAGACCTAGGTGTCTTTTACACATGTATATACAGTGGGGAGAACAAGTATTTGATACACTGCCGATTTTGCAGGTTTCCTACTTACAAAGCATGTAGAGGTCTGTAATTTTATCATATGTACACTTCAACTGTGAGAGACGGAATCTAAAACAAAAATCCATAAAATCACATTGTATGATTTTTAAGTAATTAATTTGCATTTTATTGCATGACATAAGTATTTGATATATCGGAAAAGCAGAACTTAATATTTGGTACAGAAACCTTTGTTTGCAATTACAGAGATCATACGTTTCCTGGTTGACCAGGTTTGCACACACTGCAGCAGGGATTTTGGCCCACTCCTCCATACAGACCTTCTCCAGATCCTTCAGGTTTTGGGCTGTCGTTGGGCAATACGGACTTTCAGCTCCATCCAAAGATTTTCTATTAGGTTCAGGTCTGGAGACTGGCTAGGCCACTCCAGGACCTTGAGATGCTTCTTACGGAGCCACTCCTTAGTTGCCCTGGCTGTGTGTTTCGGGTCGTTGTCATGCTGGAAGACCCAGCCACGACCCATCTTCAATGCTCTTACTGAGGGAAGGAGGTTGTTGGCCAAGATCTCGCAATACAATGCCCCATCCATCCTCCCCTCAATACGGTACAGTCATCCTGTCCCCTTTGCAGAAAAGCATCCCCAAAGAATGATGTTTCCACCTCCATGCTTCACGGTTGGGATGGTGTTCTTGGGGTTATACTCATCCTTCTTCTTCCTCCAAACACGGCGAGTGGAGTTTAGACCAAAAAGCTCTACGTTTGTCTCATCAGACCACATGACCTTCTCCCATTCCTCCTCTGGATCATCCAGATGGTCATTGGCAAACTTCAGACGGGCCTGGACATGCGCTGGCTTGAGCAGGGGGACCTTGCGTGCGCTGCAGGATTTTTAATCCATGACGGCGTAGTGTGTTACTAATGGTTTTCTTTGAGACTGTGGTCCCAGCTCTCTTCAGGTCATTGACCAGGTCCTGCCGTGTAGTTCTGGGCTGATCCCTCACCTTCCTCATGATCATTGATGCCCCACGAGGTGAGATCTTGCATGGAGCCCCAGACCGAAGGTGATTGACCGTCATCTTGAACTTCTTCCATTTTCTAATAATTGCACCAACAGTTGTTGCCTTCTCACCAAGCTGCTTGCCTATTGTCCTGTAGCCCATCCCAGCCTTGTGCAGGTCTACAATTTTATCCCTGATGTCCTTACACAACTCTCTGGTCTTGGCCATTGTGGAGAGGTTGGAGTCTGTTTGATTGAGTGTGTGGACAGGTGTCTTTTATACAGGTAAGCGAGTTCAAACAGGTGCAGGTAATACAGGTAATGAGTGGAGAACAGGAGGGCTTCTTAAAGAAAAAACTAACAAGTCTGTGAGAGCCGGAATTCTTACTGGTTGGTAGGTGATCAAATACTTATGTCATGCAATAAAATGCAAATTAATTACTTAAAAATCATACAATGTGATTTTCTGGATTTTTGTTTTAGATTCCGTCTCTCACAGTTGAAGTGTACCTATGATATACATTACAGACCTCTACATGCTTTGTAAGTAGGAAAACCTGCAAAATCGTCAGTGTATCAAATACTTGTTCTCCCCACTGTATATATATATTTTTTTATACTGGCCCCCCCGTGGGAATCGAACCCACAACCCTGGCGTTGCAAACGCCATGCTCTATCAACTGAGCTACATCCCTTTATCTCATGAATGTTTTGGCTTTCAGTTACAAAAAGTCACTTTCTTACCACTTCTTCCATAGGCAAACATGTAAGGAAAGCTTTTTTTAAATCAAAAGGGATGCTGTCAAAAATGTATTGAATTCAAATGGATTTACCCAGTCTACAAAGCACTACAGCCACTCTGTGATGACAAGCTCTGCTCTTTTATTTAGGGATCTAGTCTAGGTTAAACATCATAGGAAGACAGTTTTATCATGTGGAGGTTTCATTCAAGTCTCTGTTTAACTAAATACTCTTTGTCTTTGGCAGGAGAGAGACCAGACTCTCACTCTGACAGCGGGAAGAGCCCTTCAGCGGAACCAGACCCAGAGACGCCCAAACCAGCGAGACAACACCACTGCTTCCAATGTGAAAAGAGATTTTCCCGATCAGGGGACCTCAAAGCTCATGAGAGGACACACACAGGAGAAAAGCCTATCCAATGTTCCCAGTGTGGAAAGAGTTTTACCATGTTATATAACCTGAAAAGGCATGAGAGAATACACACAGGAGAAAAGCCTTATCAATGTTCCCAATGTGGAAAGAGTTTTACTCAGATAGGGCACCTAAAAAAGCATGAGAGAATACACACAGGAGAACAGCCTTACCACTGCTGCCAGTGTAAAAATAGATTTTCCCGAGTAGGGGACCTAAAAGCTCATGAGAGTACACACACAGGAGAAGAGCCTTTCCAATGTTCCCAGTGTAGAAAGAGTTTTACCGTGTTAGCTAACCTGAAAAGGCATGAGAGAATACACACAGGAGAAAAGCCTTACCAATGTTCCCAGTGTGGAAACAGTTTTACTCAGTTAAGGATCCTGAAGGAGCATGAGAGGACACACACAGGAGAAAAGCCTTTCCAATGTTCCCAGTGTGGAAAGAGTTTTACTCAGAGAGGGTATCTAAAAGTGCATGAGAGAAAACACACAGGAGAAAAGCCTTACCACTGCTCCCAGTGTAAAAAGAGATTTTCCCGAGTAGGGGACCTAAAAGCTCATGAGAGGACACACACAGGAGAAAAGCCTTTTCAATGTTCCCAGTGTGGAAAGAGTTTTACCGTGTTAGCTACCCTGAAAAGGCATGAGAGAATACACACAGGAGAAAAGCCTTACCAATGTTCCCAGTGTAGAAAGAGTTTTACCGCGTTAGCTACCCTAAAAGCTCATGAGAGGACACACACAGGAGAAAAGCCTTTCCAATGTTCCCAGTGTGGAAAGAGTTTTACCAAGTTAACTAACCTGAAAAGGCATGAGAGGACACACACAAGAGAAAAGCCATTCCAATGTTCCCAGTGTGGAAAGAGTTTTACCTGGTTAAGGAGCCTGAAGGAGCATAAGAGAATACACACGAAAAAAGCCCCACCTCTGCTCTCTCTCTGTGTGGAAGGACAATTTCCCAGTCAGAGAACCTGAAATCACATGAGAGAATAGAGAGGCTGTGTTCTGTCTTATGTTTTTAACTGACAATTTGTGTTTTTGTCTATGCCACATGAAATCATTTTGTTTATATGAATTTTTACTCAAAAATAGGCATATTTTAGTTTTTTCACCTCGAGGCCTGATCATATCTAAAATCAGATTAAATACTATAAAATGTGTTTTTTGTTTTGGTTATGAACTTTAATGCATTGGTTACAGGTATAAACCCTCAGTTGTTCATTATATAATTTGGATATTGCTAAATGTAAATTATTATATAGATGAATGGAACTTTGCGTTTCTTGATTCTAACCTTGAAACCTATAGACTTTGATTTTATATATAAGATTAGGCTTTTGCTAAATGAATTTGATTGAAATTGATTGGATATATGATTTGGATATTGCAAATGAATTTGATCACATGATTTGGATATTGCAAAATGTAAATGATGAACTAGATTCATAGCATGTGCTTTTCTTGATTCTAACATTGAAACCTTTTGAATTTACTTGTGTTTCATTTAGTTAATTTGTATAGTAATGTCCTCAAGCTGAAGGTGTATGAAAATGTGATGTTCTGGTAACATTGATAAGTTGTTGACATGAAAAACATTCACTACCTCATGACTGTTTCCATCAGTATTATTCCACCATGTCAGATAAAACTGGTGCTGATTGTAAAAATGATTTTATTAATGCAGAGTAATTTTATCTGAATAAAAATAAAATCACATGAGTGAATAGTGAGGCTGTGTTCTGACTTATGTTTTTGACTGAGAATTAGTGTTTTTGTTCATGGCACATGAAATCATATTGTTTACGATTATACCTGTCTATATAAGGTCCCACAGTTGACAATGCATGTCAGAGCAAAAACCAAGCCATGAGGTCGAAGGAATTGTCCTTAGCGCTCCGAGACAGGATTGTGTCTGGGGAAGGGTACCAAAAAATTTCTGCAATATTGAAGGTTCCCCAAGAACACAGTGGCCTCCATCATTCTTAAATGGAAGAAGTTTGGAACCACCTAGACTCTTCCTAGAGCTGGCCGCCCGGCCAAACTGAGCAATCGGGGAGAAGGGCCTTGGTCAGGGAGGTGACCAAGAACCTGATGGTCACTCTGACAGAGCTCCAGAGTTCACTCTGTGGAGATGGGAGAACCTTCCAGAAGGACAACCATCTCTGCAGCACTCCTCCAATCAGGCCTTTATGGTAGAGTGGCCAGACGGAAGCCACTCCTCAGTAAAAGGCACATGACAGCCCGCTTGAGTTTGCCAAAAGGTACCTAAAGGACTCTCAGACCATGAGAAACAAGATTCTCTGGTCTGAATGAAACCAAGATTGAACTCTTTGGCCTGAACGCCAAGTGTCACGGGTGGCGTAAACCTGGCATCCTCCCTACGGTGAAGCATGGTGGTGGCAGCATCATGCTGTGGGGATGTTTTTCAGTGGTAGGGACTAGTCAGGATCGAGGGAAAGATGAATGGAGCAAAGTACAGATGAAAACCTGCTCCAGAGCTCTCAGGACCTCAGACTGGGGTGAAGGTTCACCTTCCAATAGGACAACGACCCTAAGCACACAGCCAAGACAACGCAGGTGTGGCTTCGGGACAAGTCTCTGAATAACCTTGAGTGGACCAGCCAGTGCCCAGACTTGAACCCGATCTAACATCTCTGGAGAGACCTGAAAATAGCTGTGTAGCGACGCTCCCCATCCAACCTGACAGAGCTTGAGAGGATCTGCAGAGAAGAATGGGAGAAACTCCCCAAATACAGGTGTGCCAAGCTGCGTCATACCCAGAAGACTTCGATGCTGTATCGCTACCAAAGGTGCTTCAACAAAGTACTGAGTAAAGGGTCTGAATACTTATGTAAATAATATATTAAAGTTTGTATTAATGTATTAATTAATTAATGTTAATATTAATATTTATGTAAATGTAATACTTCATTATTTATTTATTTATATAAATTAGCAACAAAAATGTGTTTTTGCTTCGTCATTATGTATTTATGTATTGATGAGGATTTTTATTATATTTTAGTCTATTTTAGAATAAGGCTGTAACGTAACACAATGTGGGAAAAGCCAATGGGTCTGAACACTTTCCCAATGCACTGTATTGTTACACCATGTAGGAGCAGTATAGACCTAGTCTGTTCATTATATACATCTACATGATGTATTGTTACACCATGTAGGAGCAGTATAGACCTAGTCTGTTCATTATATACATCTATATGATATATTGTTACACCATGGAGGAGCAGTATAGACCTAGTCTGTTCATTATATACATCTATATGATGTATTGTTACACCATGTAGGAGCAGTATAGACCTAGTCTGTTCATTATATACATCTATATGATGTATTGTTACACCATGGAGGAAGCAGTATAGACCTAGTCTGTTCATTATATACATCTATATGATGTATTGTTACACCATGTAGGAGCAGTATAGACCTAGTCTGTTCATTATATACATCTACATGATGTACAGTGGGGAAAAAAGTATTTAGTCAGCCACCAATTGTGCAAGTTCTCCCACTTAAAAAGATGAGAGGCCTGTAATTTTCATCATAGGTACCGTCAACTATGACAGACAAAATGAGAAGAAAAAAAATCCAGAAAATCACATTGTAGGATTTTTAATGAATTTATTTACAAATTATGTGGAAAATAAGTATTTGGTCAATAACAAAAGTTTCACAATACTCAAAATCTCACGATACATGGCCCATTCATTCTTTCCTTTACACGGATCAGTCGTCCTGGTCCCTTTGCAGAAAAACAGCACCAAAGCATGATGTTTCCACCCCCATGCTTCACAGTAGGTATGGTGTTCTTTGGCTGCAACTCAGCATTCTTTGTCCTCCAAACACGACGAGTTGAGTTTTTTACCAAAAAGTTATATTTTGGTTTCATCTGACCATATGACATTCTCCCAATCCTCTTCTGGATCATCCAAATGCACTCTAGCAAACTTCAGACGGGCCTGGACATGTACTGAGCTTAAGCAGGGGGGACACGTCTGGCACTGCAGGATTTGAGTCCCTGGCGGTGTAGTGTGTTACTGATGGTAGGCTTTGTTACTTTGGTCCCAGCTCTCTGCAGGTCAAAACTAGGTCCCCCCGTGTGGTTCTGGGATTTTTGCTCACCGTTCTTGTGATCATTTTGACCCCACGGGGTGAGATCTTGCGTGGAGCCCCAGATCGAGGGAGATTATCAGTGGTCTTGTATGTCTTCCATTTCCTAATAATTGCTCCCACAGTTGATTTCTTCAAACCAAGCTGCTTACCTATTGCAGATTCAGTCTTCCCAGCCTGGTGCAGGTCCACAATTTTGTTTCTGGTGTCCGTTGACAGCTCTTTGGTCTTGGCCATAGTGGAGTTTGGAGTGTGACTGTTTGAGGTTGTGGACAGGTGTCTTTTATACTGATAACAACTTCAAACAGGTGCCATTAATACAGACAATGAGTGGAGGACAGAGGAGCCTCTTAAAGAAGAAGTTACAGGTCTGTGAGAGCCAGAAATCTTGCTTGTTTGTAGGTGACCAAATACTTATTTTCCACCATAATTTGCAAATAAATTCATTCAAAATCCTACAATGTGATTTTCTGGATTTTGTTTTCTCAATTTGTCTGTCATAGTTGACATGTACCTATGATGAAAATTACAGGCCTCTCATCTTTTTAAGTGGGAGAACTTGCACAATTGGTGGCTGACTAAATACTTTTTCCCCCACTGTATTGTTACACCATGTAGGAGCAGTATAGACCTAGTCTGTTCATTATATACATCTATATATACATATATCAGTATGGATCTACAGTAGATAGTTACTTATTTAGATTTTGTTTGACTTAATGAAACTGCCTTAAATGCAGATGTGCTGTAGTATAATTGTTTTTATTCTTACTCATTAAAAATCTGCACTAATCAATCAGCACATCCCTGTCTTTGTACGACTCAATATAATAGTATTATATAATTAAATACATTTAAAATATACTTTGTCAATAAAAAAAGATCCTCAACTGCGTTACCCACTCCAGTCAGCAGATGGCGATGTGTCTTTCAGGCGATGCTGAAAGCGTGACGTATAATCTAGTGGACGGGAGGCAACAGTCAACCACCTCCGTAGCTGGTTAGCCAACAGCCGAAAGATTCAAGCTCTAGACGTTTTCGGTGTATATTAGCTACTGTGTTTTAAACACACTTCGGTCGTATCTACTTGTTAACCTATTTAATTTAATATTAAGTTGTTATTAGTCAGCTAGCTGGCTTGTTAAGTTAGCACTAGCCTAGCTAGCTAACATCCCCGACCATGAGCTCACTAAGCTACTCTCCTCCTGCTAAAGAAGAGGAGGTCTGCTGGACGGAGAAAGAAGCTCTAGTGAAGGAGGAGGAGGAAGAGGAGGATGTTACAATACAAAAACAAGTAGAGGGTGAAGCTGTTACCGTGAAAGAAGAGGAAGACGCGTTCAGAGTGAAAGAGGAGGAGGATGTTACAGTGGAAAGAAGAGGAAGACGCGTTCAGAGTGAAGAGAGAGGGAGGATGTTGCAGTGAAAGAAGAGGAGGAAGAGATGAGGAGGATGCAGGTTTTGCAGTGAAGAAGGAGGGAGAGATTACTGTCACGTTGAAAGATGAAGAGGAGGAGATGGGAGATCTGATTAACACCAGTAAGTACCGCCTTAAATGTGTTTTTTCACTTTGGATATTTGGAGTTCGCTTGTCAATTCAATGGAGAGAGATGCTATGCTACTAGCATCATGTTGTGAATTTGCAAAGCCATCTCCTATAGTGTTTTTTCTCAAAGGTGTCGGTATGTCACGTGTCCTACTTATCAGTACACTCAGAACAACTTAAGCATCACGAAACTTCTATTCGATCAAGTAAACATCACGTAGCACGTAAGCCATTCATTTTGTTGACCAACCTGGACCAGCTCATTGACCTCCATACAAAAACTCCACCTGCTGGAAGGAGAGATATTCCCGTGAGTTGGTTTCTCTCTTCCTCTAGGGCTACACTAGCTTGTGCTAGCTAGTTAGTAATCTCCTTCCCAGACACTTCCACGCAGTGTGGGACGAGGTTAGCCAGCTAGCTACATTCCCTCGGCGTAAAGCAGTGCTCGGCAGGCCGGGGCTAAGGACACATGTACCGATACAAAATCGGCAGTGTATCAAATACTTGTTCTCAAACATATACTCATTAAAATACAAAAACACAGTCATGGGAAGATATATTGAGACCTAGGTGTCTTTTACACATGTATATACAGTGGGGAGAACAAGTATTTGCTACACTGCCGATTTTGCAGGTTTTCCTACTTACAAAGCATGTAGAGGTCTGTAATTTTTATCATAGGTACACTTCAACTGTGAGAGATGGAATCTAAAACAAAAATCCAGAAAATCACATTGTATGATTTTTAAGTAATTCATTTGCATTTTATTGCATGACATAGGTATTTGATACATCAGAAAAGCAGAACTTAATATTTGGTACAGAAACCTTTGTTTGCAATTACAGAGATCATACGTTTCCTGTAGGTCTTGACCAGGTTTGCACACACTGCAGCAGGGATTTTGGCCCATTCCTCCATACAGACCTTCTCCAGATCCTTCAGGTTTTGGGGGCTGTCGCTGAGCAATACGGACTTTCAGCTCCCTCCAAAGATTTTCTATTGGGTTCAGGTCTGGAGACTGGCTAGGCCACTCCAGGACTTTGAGATGCTTCTTACGGCGCCACTCCTTAGTTGCCCTGGCAGTGTGTTTCGGGTCTTTGGACTGATCATGGAGGCCTGGTGGACTGATCCATTGTGGAGGCCTGTGGTGGACTGATCCGTGAGCTGTCTGAGTGGACTGACATTGTGGAGGTGTCTGAGTGGACTGATCCATAGGCCTGTCTGAGTGGACTGATCCATTGTGGAGGCCTGTCTGAGTGGACTGATCCATTGTGGAGGCCTGTCTGAGTGGACTGATCCATTGTGGAGGCCTGTCTGGAGTGGACTGTCCATTGTGAGGCCTGTCTGAGTGGACGTCATGTGGAGGCCTGTCGGATCCATTGTGGTGCCTGTCGAGTGGACTGATCCATTGTGGAGGCCTGTCCGAGTGGACTGATCCATTGTGAAGGTCGTGGGGATGGCACAGTCCATCACTCTAAGACATTGTATATGGTTAGAACAATGGTGCAAAACTAATAAAAAATAATATTATTTCATAACAAATGCACTTTCTCCCTCGTTGGATAGCAGTCGCTGTCCACGGTTCTGAAACAGTCTTCAGTGCGACGTTGAACAGGCGTCTTTCCCTAGACCATGTTGCATGTGCATAATAGGGCATCCAATGGTGGAAAACCAACGTTTTGGAAATACATAACGCCATCTAACCAAAATATCATAGAATGTTATCTATATGCAGTTATCTTAGCCAGCCAGCTAACTTTAGCTATTTAGCCAACTAGCTATGTTATCTATATGCAGTTATCTTAGCCAGCCAGCTAACGTTGCTATTTAGCCAACTAGCTATGGTCCATATCAAATCATGTTATCTATATGCAGTTATCTTAGCCAGCCAGCTAACGTTAGCTATTTAGCCAACTAGCTATGGTCCATATCAAATCATGTTATCTATATGCAGTTATCTTAGCCAGCCAGCTAACGTTAGCTATTTAGCCAACTAGCTATGGTCTATATCAAATCATGTTATCTATATGCAGTTATCTTAGCCAGCCAGCTAACGTTAGCTATTTAGCCAACTAGCTATGGTCTATATCAAATCATGTTATCTATATGCAGTTATCTTAGCCAGCCAGCTAACGTTAGCTATTTAGCCAACTAGCTATGGTCTATATCAAATCATGTTATCTATATGCAGTTATCTTAGCCAGCCAGCTAACGTTAGCTATTTAGCCAACTAGCTATGTTATCTATATGCAGTTATCTTAGCCAGCCAGCTAACGTTAGCTATTTAGCCAACTAGCTATGGTCTATATCAAATCATGTTATCTATATGCAGTTATCTTAGCCAGCCAGCTAACGTTAGCTATTTAGCCAACTAGCTATGGTCTATATCAAATCATGTTATCTATATGCAGTTATCTTAGCCAGCCAGCTAACGTTAGCTATTTAGCCAACTAGCTATGGTCTATATCAAATCATGTTATCTATATGCAGTTATCTTAGCCAGCCAGCTAACGTTAGCTATTTAGCCAACTAGCTATGTTATCTATATGCAGTTATCTTAGCCAGCCAGCTAACTTTAGCTATTTAGCCAACTAGCTATGTTATCTATATGCAGTTATCTTAGCCAGCCAGCTAACGTTAGCTATTTAGCCAACTAGCTATGGTCTATATCAAATCATGTTATCTATATGCAGTTATCTTAGCCAGCCAGCTAACGTTAGCTATTTAGCCAACTAGCTATGGTCTATATCAAATCATGTTATCTATATGCAGTTATCTTTAGCCAGCCAGCTAACGTTAGCTATTTAGCCAACTAGCTATGGTCTATATCAAATCATGTTATCTATATGCAGTTATCTTAGCCAGCCAGCTAACGTTAGCTATTTAGCCAACTAGATGGTCTATATCAAATCATGTTATCTATATGCAGTTATCTTTAGCCAGCCAGCTAACGTTAGCTATTTAGCCAACTAGCTATGGTCTACGAGCTGGAGCCCAACTTCCGGAGACCCAGTTAGAACCCAACTAACAAAACCCAACTGAAACATAACTGCAGATCAAAGAGCAGAGACATACAGAATGATGGCAGGGAAAATCCCCAACATCCAAAATAGATAGATTCAGATGTCAGTCAGCTAGCGCGCTAGCAGTAAAGCCAAAAGTGGGAAAAAGTTACAAAAACTCCCGTAGTCTAGTTTCCAGAGAACATGCTGAGAAGTAGTGATGAGGGGGAAACGAAGCTTCCTGTAGCATCGACGCTTTCCAGCCAAATGGGTCAAAAATAGGTTCATTATTCAAGGCTTTGAGCAACACAGAATTTAGAACAGCCACATTTTTATAGACGACATCCCACACGCCCTACTGACTGTGCAGTGTAGCCTTTATGTCTTCCTACTAAACCACTGGCCGTGTTGGAGAGCATCAAATCCATGCTGCATTGTGGGTAAATGTTGACTGATTTATAAATAATATAATAAGTAGTTATTTATGATGCAAGGTGATTTGTAGATCAGTCAATCGGCAGTCGCCTGCATTTTGTCGGCTGCATTGTCGAACAAGCTTTACTAAACCAATCAGGTGGTTGTTTGACGAAATGAAGCTTCAGACGTCATTGATCACGTGCTGCTGATAAAGTGATACAGGAATCGGCACACTGCTTTGAAGTATACTGCTTAGGGATTTCAACGCATTCCTTAGTCCGGTATCAAACCTAAGATCCCTACTGAAAAGTTAACAAAACAAAAAGGAACAAGCAGGTCTGATTTTCTCTTTTCTTTTGAGCCCGGCAAGAAGGTACCAGAGCCGAACCGTGTTAACCGGTTCCCGCTAGATAACACAACCACACAGTGCATGAAAAACATGAGACGTGGACGTTAGCCAGCTTGAGCTAGCTTCCGAGCTAGCATACAAACTCGGTAGCACAGAGTAGATCCCCCATATGACGTTGAGAAATAGTGCATTGTGGGTAGTTTAGAAGATATCCCGAAATAAGTTAATAAATATGTAATAAAGCAAAAACATAACTGTTTGTACTTAATAGGTAACCAGATCGTGACTACAACTAAGTTCTTAAGTCTTTAACCACACTGTGTTGTTACATTGGTGAGTAAAAACTCATGCTTCCTACCCTTTAACCTTTTGTCTGAAAATTAAATCTACATTTCCCTCAACGTTACCCACCCAGTCAGCAGATGGCGATGTGGGACTTTAAGGCTATGCTGCTAGTGTGACGTATAATCTAGTGGAACGGGGCGCTTCTTTCAACAGCAGCAACAGTTAGTCAGACACCTCGGAGAAAGAAGCTCTAGTGGAAGAGGAGGAGGAAGAGGAGGATGTTACAATACAAAAACAAGTAGAGGGTGATGCTGTTACCGGGAAAGAAGAAGAGAAAGACGTTACAGTGAAAGAAGAGGGGAAGACGCGTTCAGAGTGAAAGAGGAGGAGGATGTTACAGTGAAAGAAGAGGAAGACGCGTTCAGAGTGAAAGAGGAGGAGGATGTTACAGTGAAAGAAGAGGAGGCTCCCGTGTTTGGAGTGAAAGAGGAGGAGGAGATGACTGTCACATCGAAAAAGGAGGGGAGGAAGAGGAGGAAACTGGATATCTGGTTCCGGTTTCCCAAAGGCACCTTAAGGAATCCAATGGTTCTAATGATCAACTTAGCAGTAAGATGGTTTTGAGAAACCGGGCCCTGATTAACACTAGTAAGTACTGTCTTAAAAACAGAGGCACAAACTCTGCAGTTGTTGAACTGATGTGTGGTGTTAAAGGGGGAATCTGCAGTTGCTACATCCATATTTGGACTTTTATATTATTTATATATATCCATTGATTCTTGAAGAATATAACACATGCCTCATTGAGCTTAGTTCATCTGTCGTACCCCATCAGATCCCAAAATAAGCTTTTTTACTCCAATGTTTAGAAACAATGTAAATTATTGTGCTCATTCTGCTCTGCCACTCACACATGTTCAGCCCGCAATGCATCATGATGTTAGCCGCCACATCGCATAGTCATAGGCAAGCGTGCTTCTCCAATCATCCTGCTTATTAAGTTGATTAATTAATCGTCGTTTTAAGCGCAATTCTTCTTGCTGCA